>NC_061517.1:17480000-17602500 GCF_022379125.1 Scophthalmus maximus | reverse complement strand
CCCCGAGTCAAACTTGAGTGGTACATCCGTCGCGAGTAGGACAGACGGAGGCCGCACGTTTCTGCTCCAGCAACTTTTGTCCCCGAAACGACACAGGATTGTGCTCTTCACTTTTCCCACCCCTCTTACTCTATTGCTTTGATAAGTATTGATGGTCAATTCGAGTCAGGAGCTTGACGGGGGGGGGGGGGGGGGGGGGGGGGGGGGGTTTGATGAAGGTGAACAAACATTACAAAACGTGAATCAAATTTAAAATAAATAAATAAATAATACCACAAACAATTATCAAAAACAAAGATAAATTCCAAAAAGGATGAATTAATCTCACTGTGGCCAGTGTTCCAGTTGATATTACCACGTTCCAAAGACAAAACAAAAAAAGAGTACGATGCAAATATGTGTTTACAGGAATGTCATAAAAAATACCTTTGCTTCAAAATAAAACTTTAGAAATGATTAAGGCGATATTGGTAACCTGCAACACAAACATGAGGCAAATAACAAAAAATAACTAGAATAAGATGAATCAAGAGAAAACGGCCAACGGGGGAACATGGCCAGGTGTCGTGGAGCGGTTGTAGAGAACGCCACGAGCGCGCTGCAGGTAAATGTTGTTTGAATGGCTTTGTAATGGCTGAAGAAAAGAAACAAGCCCGGCCACATACTGTACGCGGCTTTACTCCAAGAGCGTTGCCCCCCCCCAAAAAACAACAGCAACAACAACAGCAACAACAACAAAAAACGCATCCCGAAACCAAAAGGCTCTTCTTATTCCTGTGGCCATGATCCTGTGTTGCTTCCCTAATCTCTCCGCTTCGTCATTATTCACGTCGCCTAGCTCGGATTTTGGTTTTCCCCCCCCCAGTGTCGTTATGGCCTCGGTTAAGTAACGATGAACAGTGTAAGGTCTTGGATATAAAGTTCCATGCATTCCAAATTCCTATTTTTTTTTCTTCTTCTTCTTCTTCTAAATCCACTAAACACTTCTTTTAAAGACATGGCGAGTTGAAGATTGTTGGGGGGTGGGGGGGTGGGGGATTAGAAATAAAGAAGAATCGTCATTCAAGGAACGCGGGGGGTTGGTGAGGAAGAGGAAAAGGTTCCAACAGTTCCAAATCTGGAATGTAAATAGAAACAGAGCAAACCGCGGAGAAGGAGTGCGCGCAAGACGCCCTCGCCCCCCGAGTTGGCTACATCGTCAGTGTCGTCCTATTCATTCAGTCGGACCTTTTCTTCGCTCGGCGTCCGTCTCGACGGGTGACGCAACAAGGGGTCTTCAGTACCAGAAAAACCTGCGGGGTTTATTATTATTATTTTTTTTTCAGAATTCCATTCCCACTCTTTCTTTTTCTTTTTTTTTTCCCCACCCTTGAGAGCAGATAGAAAAAGAGGAGAGAGGCTGTTGTTCCTAGTTTTGAGCACGGGACTGTGAAACAGAAGGATCCCAGCACGCCACCATGCCTGTGGAAAAAGCTGCCATTTCCTGTTCACTGTCAGCGGGAAAGAGCAGCTTTTGTCGGAAATGGATGGTGGAGCCGTGTACGGGGGCAGAACCGGAGCGGCGCTCGAAATCTCTCGTCCGTCGAAGCTGCAGTGCTACGTCCACGTGGAAGTCGGTGCACGGACTCCCAGCGGCCCCCTCGGTCTCCGCCGATGTCAGCGCAGGTCCCCCTCTTCTCGTCTGGCGCCATGCCCCCTCGCCACCATTTTCTCTTTTCACCAGGGAAGAGGCGGAGGTGTGTCCACCTGCTACAGGATGGACGGGTTGGAGGGGATGAACGAGGGTCGTCCTTCAGGAGACTGATGTCGGCTTGGAATGATCTGGGAAAAAAACCCCCAAAAAGTAATAATTCAGGCCAAAATTTTAAACACAACCCATTTGGTACGACCCCGCAACGCACAACAGCACCAACAACAGAGGCTTTGTGAGTCGGTTTTCCCCGGCGGCTACTGTTGCTTGTGATGCACTGCATATCCTGTAATGAGACTTGGAAATTTCTCATGTATCATTCATAGGAAATCTCTCGATCTCACGACACATGAGCTCAACAGTTTGTGCACCGACCAATCAAAACTGGATTGTGCACTGGTTTGAAACCAGACTACGAACTACAGAATAGGACAGAGTGGAGTCACCTTCAGCTTTAAATATATATATATATATATATATATATATATATATATATATATATATATATTACATTTTGTTTTTATAAAAAAAACCCACACATGAAGCCTCTAAATCCTACATAGAGTTGTAATGATGTAAAAAATAAACTGGCCACTAGATGGTGGATGGGCTTAAGATATGTACATGTGTAGATGTGTGTATACATATGTATATAGACAATAACGTGGATGATAATACCTTATACATCTGCATTGATCTGTTTTAATCTATTTTTTATTAATGCCAGCCTTTTTTAGTGTTCATTTCAAAAGAGTAACATAACGGAAATGTATTAATAGTTTTATTCACCACAGCATCTATACTGTACATGTGCAGGGAAAGGTTGCTGCTGAGCGAAGGCGACCATCTTGTCAGAATTCATAGCGAGTAGAGCGTGCAATGAACCTTGTTGAATCTAATTTTTTTTATCCTTTTTAAATGAAATCAGTGGCTCTGATTTGAGGTTTGGAAAGCCCATCGCTTGCTGGTATCCATCCTGCATGCAGGCGAGTCTTTGTGCGTCAGCATCTGGTCAATGCATTTCATTTATTCATTACAAGAACATTCTGCCCCTCAGATCTTTTCCGACGACTCCCTGCAAAATAATCCTGACGGCGGGAGCAGCAGGAGTCTGAGAAGAAGAAAAAACTGTACATCCTGCGGCAGCAATTCACAAAATGGATCCTAAAATGAGCAGTACTTATGCAAAATGTTGGTTTTGTTAATAGTTCTCGTTTAAAAATGTTTATTATTATTAATGTTGTTATGTGAGTATTTCCAGCCCGCACCAGCTGGAAGCAGGCGGCAGCAGAATGAGGCCGTAGAAGTTCCTAACCATGTCAGTGAGGCCTGCGCTGACGCAGCCCCTGTCAACATAATGTTGAAGGACCCGTGTCAGACAGAACAGGAACAAAGTCTCTTCAGTGATCTGCCACTTCACATCTGCTTCACAGCTCCGAGGCCGACAAGTGGCGTTCGATCTCCTTCGTGTGAGTATTTGCTCAACAGTGATTAGCGGCACTTCGTCGTTCTCACCCTGGCTCCTCGCCATTAACCGCCACCTTACTGCATATATATATATTTATATATATATTTATATATATATATATATATATATATTTATATATATATATTTATATATGTGTAGACACTGCAGTGATTCGCCCCAATGCAAAACACCAGAGTCCAGTGACTCCACAATGTGTTTCAATCAGAGCTGTCTAATGAGAGTCGCGACAACGGAAGTCCAACATGTTTGCACGTCACGTGACTCATGTAGATTTCAGATAATTGCCGGAAGTTCTTGGCGCGCAATTTGTATCCCATATTCGGAGCGACAGAGCAGCGATGTTTGGTAATTAGAAGTCAACAAATGTATCAACAGCGTTTAATCCCTCCCGACTGGCTGTCGGACGTCCCGATAAATGATGTCATAAATTTGGGTCGGCCGACTTCAGCCTCTTGCAGAGTTGAAGCAGAGCCACTCGTCGATTCCTCAAACTCGGTGTCATTTTTCCTGACGGCGCCTGCGTGAAGTGGCAACATGGTCAATTTGGCTTTGAGTGTAAGAAATAAATAGTATATTAAATATGATAACTAGTCAGTGTGTCGGAGGGCCTCACTAGTATGGAGGGTCCCTTCGCTGCTGAACGGTTATTGTTTGTAATATGACATTTGGACATATAAGTGCGTGCATGAGTCCCGCCTCTTTTTTGAGGTTTCGGCGAACAGTATGCACGTTTCTGTCTCGTCAGCGTTTTCTTTTTCTTTCCTTATCGGTCTAGTAACATGTTTGAACAACAGATATTGTTTACAATAAATCTCGACACCGCCCCAGACTCTACGTGTTTCAGTGAACACCAGGCCGACAACAGCCAACGGTCGATCACCCACTGACGCTCTTGTGGCTGAATGGGAGCGAATACCTGCAGCCGGGTTCTACTACCTCCCGGAGAGGTCGAGGCTGTTCCAACAACATATTCACATTAGTGGTTTTGGAATGAAATGGTCAACTATCGCTGATGGGTGTCCGCTCTGTGTTTGCCCTCATCGTGTATAACCCCCACAGGACCAGGGCGAGAGAGGAAGAGTTGAGAGCATTTGTAGTACAGGAAAGAAAGTTGGACAAGCGGAGAAAAAAACAAGACATGCAGAGAGAGAGAGAGAGAGAGAGAGAGAAATGAGAAAAAGCGAGACGCTTGACAGGGCGGAGTGTGAGGAAAGACGGCGGGGAAAGTGAGAAAGCAAAAAGAAGAGAAGAAGGAAACACAAATCAGTGATGTTTGACAGCAGGACCGGAGTGTGGGAGGAGAGACGGTTCTCTCTCTCCGCAGCAGTCACACGAGGCAGTTAGTCAGCGCACAGAAACACACACTGCTCGGGCTCAGCGCTGCGTTATCTTTGGTGGCACGTATTCAACACTGTGCACACTCTGAGATACGACTGCCTTGTTCACTTCCCCCCGTGGTGCAAAATCAAAAGCACCGAGACCCGCTGCGCCGAGGCAAAATACTGTAATTCAGACGGGAAGGGAAGATGCACGTACTGTAGGAGATCTTCTTCCTGCTGCTGCTGCTGCTGCTTCTTCTATTTTTTTAACGCCAGAGCTCACACGACACACATCTGCACACTTTTGTCGCAGCCACATGCCATGAAATGAGCTCCTTACTTGTTCAATCCTGTCTGCAAATAATCACAATCATACATGACTAATTCTTTTGAAGCAATTTCATGGTTCTCGGATGGCGACTCGGAGGAGGTTAAGGTAAATGAAAGGTCATGGTCATTGTTTGACCTTTTTTCAATTTTTAAAGAGGCAACGGGGCAACTTTGGTGGCCCCTGGTGGTTCCAGGTGGTATGACTGTTTGGCCGCTGTCGCGAAGACGCCGCGGTAGCAGGACGGGCACTGCAGGTACTTTACACCACTTTGGAGATAGCGGAGGAGAAGAAAGAAGTTTGCACACTGAAGCTCCGGCGGCGGCAGCCTGGCTACTGTCCAAAGCAGGAGACAACGTGTCAAAATTCTGTTCAGTTAGGTTGTATTAATGATGTGGAGAAAAAGAAAGGCAAACTGCGTGTCATTTTTGAATCCTCTCAAGTGCTGGAGCTCTCTCGATTCGTCTCCTTTTCTATCAGTCTCTCCTTCTTCGCCCACACTTTGTTCCCCCGTCGACCAGATTCTTTTCCTCTTGCAAGTTGAGTTAAATGTCATTTCGCCTGTGTTCCACCGTCTGACATTTCCATCGCTGGGCGTAGATGCCGGGAGAACGATATTCTTTTTCCGTGTCGGTGCAGTTCCTTTGTACGATAGATAGAGTCGTCACTTTTTACAGGGGAAACCACGTGCCGGTGGCAAAGAGAATAACATGGTTAACGCGAGGCTGATAGGGACCAATACAAGGTGCAGTTTTCTGTCTCCAAAGACTGATGCCGATTTGGGACGAGTAGTTGTCAAGGGGAAAGCAGTGACAACTACTAATTGTGATAAGTCACAGTTTTTCCATGTATTGAAAGTGGAACCTGAGAAGTCATGATCTAATCACACCAGAATGTCACAACGAGTCTTCCCAGGGATTTACTAAAGATAAAGATTTGCTGGATTGAACCTCTAAATGCTCAACTGCTTCACCTCCACGTACTGTACTCTATGTTGTCTTTATAATGTAGTGCATTTCTTTTCACACATATTTTCATGGGTATTCTATTAATACAAAACAGCATTTTGAATTGGTTCTCTCACTGGTTTATGTTTAAGTATCGGGGTCTGAGCGTGTCTGTCACGTCTCCGACTCGGCTCTGATGTTGACGTCGAAGTGAAGAGCGAGAATCCCAAAAAATACACCTCAGTTTGTTATGCTCAGTGTCTTAAACGCCGGCACTGAGTATTTTGTTTGGGTTATTTGCTTCATCGAGAGCCACATGTCATGATTCCGCCCCCATGACCTCTGTTGAAGTCTTTTTGTTTTTCTTCATGGACGGTTATTCTTGGTTTAATTAACTCTTGTGGATTTTGATTTGATTATTCCCTTGTTGTACTTTTCCTTGTGTATCCGTTATATTAGTTTCTTGATCCCTTGTTGTTGTTTCCTGTTTTATTTTGAAGTCCCTTTCCTTGTGTTGCTTCACTTCCTGTTCTCCTCTTGTAGTTGGTGTCTTTACTCTGCCTGTGTCTCCCGCCCCTGTGATTGGCTGCACCTGTTCCTAATGTGTCTCACCTGTGTTCAACTGGCCCCGCCCACCGTGTGTCTATTTAGTCTCAGTGCTTCCCTTTGTCTCTGTCGGTTCGTCTGTGATTCGCTCCCAGTCTGTACCTGTGATGTTGTTCCTGTTGATTTCCCCCTGGCTCCTGTGTTTTGCCACTAGCTACTTTTGCTCCATTCGTGGACACTCTCAGTTGAATTTTGCTTTACTTTACAGGATTACTTTAAATTACTGTAATTTAAACTATTTATTTAAGTTGCCATCTGCATTAATCTGCGTAATCCTGATTCTGATCCTATTTAGAGTTTTACAGTTCGCCGTCAATCTTTTTCTATTAAGTTAAATCAGTTATTGGTTTTTATGAATCGCATGGCGTGCTCTCGGAACAAACTGACTTTTGCTGATTCGTTTCCGGCCGAGCTGAGCTGACTGCAGGCTTTCAAACTCGCACAGCCCAGATGCCAGTGATTTTCAAGGGCGGGCCACAGCACATCAGATCAGCTGCAACGAGGCAGCAACAAACCTGGCTTGAGGCAGCGCTAGAGAAAACAGGCGACACATGACAAAAACGGAGATATGTCGGAGCAGCGTCACAGATATGCGAATGCCCCGGAGTGATGACTAAATTAAAGTTGCGCTCTAGTGCACAGTACCCACGATTTTCTTCCCCTCAAAAGTGTAAGATTAGTGTTCCGTTTAATATTTTTTGACATGTTTTGCCGAAACATCAAGTCAGAGTTGTTATTTGATCTGATCAACGACACTTATAATTATAATTTTTTAATTTCCTTTTCAGTTTTCAGCAGTGCCGCGTCATCCTGCAAGTACAGTCCAGCTGCTGCTAAAAATCACATGATCTGGATTCTCCACATCCACTGCATGCCACGTCAAATCCCTACACGTTAGTCTAGTTTCTAGTAAGTCTAGACGTTAAAGTGTGTTTTTTTAAAATTTTATTTTTTACAGGGGAAAAGAAGTGGACGGGGTCGACGAGGCGGACGTACAGTAAACTTACATTCTGGCCTGTCAGAGAGCGCGGCACGTTCTCTCTGTGTCCTGTGTGAACTCAGGCCTGAGACATGGAGCGTCCGGAGGATCCCAGTCCGTGTTGGCTGCAGAAGGAAGAAGCAGCAGCGGCATTTCACACAACAAGCCTCGGAAAGGTCGGACATTATCGGACCACAGTAGAGCCTCTAACTGTGGCTCAGTGGACCGACAGGAAATGGTTTTTAGTCACAGAGCGCTGCATACAGTCATATCGATTTCTAGATTCTTTTATTTTAGTGGACAATTTGAGAAATGCTTTCCTCATTGAGTTGATGAGGGTCACGGTTACACACCGTTAGTCTGCAGGGAATGTGCATCTCATGTCAGAGTTGTGGTTTACAGTATGAATAAGGCTGAAAAAAACAACAAATAAATAATGACGTATACACATTACTTGCTTAAAATTATACTGTGATATGAATATTTAGCCACAATGGCCGGAGTCATGGCAATTACCGGTTTCAGATTCATCATGACCAGATCCAGTTTCCAATTACAGCTGGGTTATTGGTCAAATTAATTTTCTGATGCATCCGACGTGAAGCGTAATGATACAGCGATGCCTCATGTCGGATGGAGACTGTCGTCCATGGTCATTAGACCCATATTTAATGGATGTAGTCTTTCATTTTGTCAAGGCACAGTCATGTTTAAAACCCTCACTCGACCATCAGGTGAACTGGGTGAAAGTCGCTGTTGCAACATAAACACGCCGCAGCTCGTTTTTGATAACCGTGTCCCTGTGTGGTGGGCAGGACATTAGCGTTCTCACACACAGCCCATCCATAAAAATAATCAGGAAAAAGTCAGGGTATGTCTGACAGCATCTTATAACTGACAGTTTGCAGGTTAAATGAAAAAGAAAGACTCACCAGTATGCTCAGCTCTCCTCTCTGGTCCTTAACACCCCCTCTCTCTCTCTCCTTCCTCTCTCTCTCTCTCTTAGTAAAACAAAAGCAGGGGGAACTTCACAGGTTTTTCTGGTACGAGGCCTCGTGACTTCATCAGTTGACATTTACATAGTCCTGCAAATGCACGGGGGGGGGGAATCAGCCGGTTAATACATATTCTTCCTTTCATTTTTAGAGAAGACAGCATGTCGGAGCAACATCGGCACCACGCGGCGGCAGGACATTCATCCATTGAGGTAAAATACAACAGGACAACATTCAGATTGCAGTGAGTACACGAGTCGTCAGTCCAATCACATGACACTTTTCCCACCTTTTCAGAGCTCATCGTCTTACATATCAGAGAACAAGTTCTAGCGCTGCAATGAACATCTGAGGTCTGTGGCTGTGTTGCTGACTCGTGCATTTTTAGCCGTGCTGGTGGCGCGGCTCCAGGGATTGGAGCCTGAAATATCTCCATAAAACTTCGGAGTTTTGTCATTTGACATTCGTTGTCCCGACAGGATCGATCCTCCCGAACGTGTGAAGCCTTTCTTTTTCCCTTAAATGCCACCTGACCAGCAGGACGGAAATAACCTGACAACTTGTTACGACTACTCCAGACGTCGATAGTGCCCAGGGAACGAATCATGATTGGAGATCCCCTGACATTCCCCCGATCTCTTGGACGAATTGCTAAAAAGAAATGCGATTCCCTTCAAGATTTAATGTGATCATCATCGCAATGCCTTCGCTTCTCCTCTACCTTTAAAGTGATCATCTTCCAATACTTTGAATTACGACTGAATACCTCCGGCCGCAGCTGGTGTTTAACGCGCTCAATGCTGAGCAGCGTTCACGTCAAAGCCGTGCTGCTGTGTGTAAGTGCAGCCACTCGGAGCTGAGGGCACGACCGCAGACTGGGTTCTGTTGAGAACTTTTGTTTCAGTCTTTGTTATTCAGTCTGAAGTAAATCAAAACACAAAGCAGTGAACGGTCCACAGCTCTGAGGGTGTGAACATTATACTGTATTTACCCTCGACTTGACACCACTACGCTGGTGTGAAGTGTGACACACGCGGACTGGGCGCATTGGTAGTGAAGGAATATGTCGTAATTGTCATTGTTAATGCAACAAAGAGAAACAAAGCGAGAAGGAGAAAGCGAATCAAACAGACTCACACATAGAAACACTGCCGTACAAACTCCCGCCCACTCCCCGCTGCCGACAACGCGCCGTACAGGGAAGTCCGTCGAAGTCCGGGGATGACTTTGAGCTAGCAGCATGTCAGTAATTTATTTTTATACCCTTATGCTTGAGACGCACTCGTTCACTGACGCGAAGGCAAAGTGTTTCCGCTTTCTCTTTGTACGTGAAACCCTGACCAAAAGCACTGCTGCCGTGACGCCGATGATGGACTTTGCAGGCGGCCTTTGCCTTTGGGTCTTTTCAGACGTGCAGTCATATGGCTGGCTCCGTTTATTCACGAGATCAGTCCACTCGCTCTGCATGAAAGTGTGGTTTGTGCATAATGAACGTAAACAAGACTATAAATTAAAATGAGCTGAATGGCAAACTGTCACACTGCTTGAGTTTTGAATATAAAATACCTCAGCTACCTGTAAAGTAAATCACCTTCCAGTTCCATTACTCCTTTTATGAAATATCTAATTATGGACTGACTTTGCACATGACAGTTTGAGACACATTGGAGAAAAGGAAACAAAAAGAAACTACATACCTTGATAGTAGCACCTCAGAACAAAGAGGTGAACTTCTTGCCAAAACCGGAGATAGCTGGAGGAGAGTGGACAAGAGAAAAAGGTTTAGATGGAAGTGAGGGGAAAACTGAACACCTAATCAAAGTGCTTAGTTTGTGATTTACACTAAAAAAGACATGAAATAAACTGCAGTATTTTCAGTTTGATAGTGACTCGAAAGCGAACCATTGAGTTACTTTTATACATTTGTAATGTCCATGCTATTACATGGCCGTGGTAATAACTTGGTTTCTCTTCAGTCTTTTTGCAGCTCTCAATTAGCTGCTTTGCATTTTTCATTTTGCGCCTCTGTGTAGTTTTTCATTCACTCATTCAAACCTTTAAAGCTAATCATAAGCTGTCATTGTAGTTGTTTGATCGTCTTCCCAATGAGAACTATTTCTATCACTTCAAACGGAGGTCCAGGGGGCCCCATGAGCCCCTGGGTCCGTGTGCCCAGATGGCCAATACAGAAATCTCTCAATGGGTTATTATTTAGAGAATTTGACAAGGTAAGTCTATAGATGGAAAGTACAATTAGAGAATAATTATTATACTATTAACTTAATGATTAATAGAAGTTAAAGCTACCCTTTCAACTAGACTAATGCTTTCCATTATATTATGACTACATCGTTATTATGCTTGTGTCATTTGTGGTACCGTCTCCCAGTTTGCCGGCCTGCTCAGCGGCTCCTCCAGGCAGGATCTTGGACAACATGCTGTCTCCCTCCATGCCAGGCTGACCTGCTGCCGCACTGCCAATCCCCCCCGGCCTAGGAACCGCCTTGGAGCCTGGACAGAAGAACAGAGCGGGGGAAGACGAGAGGGAGGAAAAGAAGAAAAGGGATCCAGAGGCGACGAGGGGTCAGTATCTGCACGTTTAGTTAAATGGTGTACGTATGGTTTTGTTTTTCATTGTGGGTACCAAACATGACCTGTAAATTAAAACAGCGTGGGGAGTAGAAAAAGTTTCCCTGACTGAAGGACAGACTGACTGATTCCACCAAAAGACTGTGCAACCTTTTTAAAAGTTCTTCACCGTGCAGCCCTAATTGCCAAAAGGGAGATCGATATTTGACCAAATTGTTCTTGAAAAAAACATCTAAAATACAATTCAGCACACTGTCACGGCTTATTAGTGGATGTATAGGTTTCAGTGCAGAAACATTCATTAAGCTCTTAATTTAGCTTGGCGCAGATTTTCGGGGGCCCATCCAGCTGAACATCCAATAACACACCCCATCAGCTACAGCATGGCGAAGCAAATACACAAAAAAAAGATGTAGGGCTGAAATGAATGATCATTTTAATTGTCATATAATTTAACAATTAATTTAGCAATTAATCTTTCGGTCAATTAAATGGCACTAAAAGAGTGAAAAAACACCAAACACAGTTTTCTAAACTGACATATTGAAACCGCTTGTATTTAACCATATTTGGAGGAGGGGGGGGCTGAGAGCTCGTCCACTGCACGTCCACCTACACCTGCAACCATGCACCTATTGGACGGTACTAGCTGTCAATCACACAGTATCCCTGTCCCCAATACACACTTTGCTCTATCGTCTATTTATGAGACCCCAATTTACAAAATGAACATCATGTATGAAACTAGAGATTGAGACCATAAAACTGCTCAGGAAAATGTTTACTGATGTTATAAATCAATTGAAAAGAACCATCAGTTTCTCATAGATTTCTATAGAAACTCACTTCCGTATAAGCTTCGCTTTCTGGACTCGGAGCCTACGTCCATTTTTATATTTATTTATACCTCATCAATAAATGAATCACCACATAGTGACTTGGCACGTTCAGGCTGATCGGGCGCCATGAAGTGAAACCCCTCCTGTGTGTTTTCCACTGTGGGATTATCTGCAGATTAATCTCAAACCTCCGTGTTACATAATACAGACACAGGGGGGCTACAGCTGGCAAGTGTGAGTTTTTGCGCGTGCGTGTGTGTGTGCGTGCGTGCGTACTGTACTGTACTGTACCTATGCCTGTGAGTGGGGGCTGGGCAGCTTTTGAAGCCATGACGGGCGCTGCCTTTGCGCCAATAGCTGTTGCTGGAGGAGTGTCAATCTTGGCCTGCAGAGAGAGAGAGAGCAGGAGCGTAAGTTGTGTAAAGCTCTATTTTTCACAGTAAAACCCTGGTAAATAAAGACAGTGGAGGAGAACCATTGACAAAGCTGGTGAAGGATGGGAGGAATGAGGGATCTGTGGGTTCATTAGAGCGAGAGGAAGAAAACAGAGATAAAAGAAAATAGAGATAAAAGATGGAGCGAGAGAGGAGGACAGTGAAAGCCTGTTGTGTTGTGACAGAATGATGTGAATGATGACCGACTGAACGACCAGTTTCAGCATAGTCAACACAGTCGACTGTCAGTCTGAGGCTTCCTGCTGAAAAATAGATCTCCCACTAAGAGCAGCTGCTGGAGGTCCCGTTAGAAAACTTCCCCTTAAAATAAGCAGCCAAATATTTCATCACTGCAGTTGTTTTGTATCTACAGCCCTCAGCCACTTAGTCAAAATGGGATATTAGACCGGTGCACATCACACTTAATATGAATACTATCGCCGATCATACAGAAACATTTGTGACGCAGTGGCTGAACTACAGTGGCTCCTGCACTGACGGAGGAAAGAAAGAGAACCAGACCTTTGCCGATACCCATCAGTATAACCGTTATTGCCATCATGACACAGGACATATGGCTCCTTTCTCTTTTTTACTTTGTGACGTCTGTTTTCTGTAAAGCTCTGTGCGTCGCTCAAAAAACAGGACTTGACAGATTACTGGACTGATGCCAGTTAATCAAATATAATTCAGTTTTTGTTTCCCACTGACTCCAGTCTAGCGGCAGCAAAACGGAGGTGAGGAATTACGATGCACAGCGCAGCACACGGCATTCCAGTATTTACCGGAAAGCCGCTTAATCAATTCTTTTAATTACACAATGGACCTAACATCAGGGTGTAAGTGAATGAGTTTGCAGACTGAATAATAATCATATAACGAATTATATTTAGTGTTTATGGCACCCTGTCAGAGCTACTCCACGGTGGAGCTTTCAGAATAATTCCAGACAAATTTCTGCATAACTTGATATCGGACCGTATGAATTATTTCAATTTGCTTTCCCACTGATAGCGCAACAATGCAGCAATATGGAAATCACAAATGCCTTCAGCAGTGAAAGCATATTATAAATTATTTGGGGATATTCATAATCGACATGGCGGCAGCGGCTTTGTGAACGTCATTGGCAGCACATTCATGTGGCAGAGTGGTGTCAGGAAGTGAAACATTCGACTGCATGGATTTTTTATGATACATGTCAATAGGCAGATTTTTAGACTTAAACGGCAAATAGATTTATATGGATTCATGATTATGGAGTGAATGCAGGGAGACATTTTGGGTGCCAGTTTCGTCAGTGTCAAGCCGAGCGTGAATCAGCAACATTGAGTTATCAGCTGCCTTTGTGTTAATCACTGTGTTGGGTAAGGCCTGCCAACAGAGGCACAGCAGAATTCAAATGAACCGAATGAACTGGTAGGGGATGGATCAGTCCTTGTATCTGGGATCATGGAAACGAGTGCCAAGGGTAAAGACTGGCTGAAGATGATTGATGAGAACATTTTTCCATCAAGATGACTTATTTTGAGAATGTACCACAATTCACAATACTTACTTATTGCATTTTAACATTGCTTACAGCTATACATTTTTTTTTCATGTGTTATTTAACCTCATATTTTGTTTGATTATCTTACAATACCCTCCTCTCTTTGGCGTATCAAGTAGAAGAAACTGCTGCAACATCCTCATTTCTATTTCTTTCTACAACCTGGCTTCCCTCTGTGTGCTCACCATGGTGACTGGCGTGGTTCCTGCCGGACCTGTCTGCCTGGCCTGCCCCATGGGTCCACCTGCTGGTCCCATCTGCCCTGGTTTGGCCTGCCCCTGACCCATGCCCATGCCCATGCCTTGACCCTGGGTTGGGGTCTGCTGCTGAGGGCCGGTGGTTACTGCGGAACCGGGCTGCCCTGGCCTGGCCGCTGATGTCTGGGCTTGTTGTTGGAGCTGGGCCCTCTGTCCTGGTCCCCCATCCGTCTGGGAACCGGGACCGCCCTGTCGCCCTGATCCTGTAGGTCCGCCTGCGGGGCCCTGAGCCCGGGTCGAGCTGCTGCCAGACCTGGAAGAGCCTGAGGGAAGGAACAATAGATTTTTTTTATTCTATGAAAAGTTTGCACTAATTGTTCAAAAACTGTCTCATCTTACCACAAGGACTAAAGAAGGCCACATGACACAGAGACTAAAAAACTCAATGTTTCTAGTCAGATTATCTCTGCCAAAAGATCATGTCTGCCTCTGAGGGTGTTCTGCTTTTGTCAGAATAAAACTCCACAATCATCTGATTAAAGAACTATAGTATTCATTTTACAATAAAGTTTAGCTTATTTTCTTATTACAATGGCATTTTTTTGCTTTTAGATTGTCTACGATAGCAAGTGACAGGAAAAGCGAGAATGAAAGCGAGAATGACAAGCAACAAATGTCATGAGCAAAGATCAAACCAGTGATTTAATGAGTTCACTCCCTAAAACCACAGCCACAGTGGTGTCCTGGGAGAAAACATTTCCTTTGAAAAGTTACGCTTGCTATAGTTAATTAAAACTGTTGATCCCTGAGGGGACAGTTTATTGTGAAAGAGCATCAAACTCCATATTAGCAGAGAGGCATATGAAATATGTCTGCCTGAGACCTAAATAAGAAAAGAGATCTTATCCAAGGATCACAACTTATTATTGCAACAGTTACATTTGAGAGTCTACGGTAGTTAAGGAAATGTAGTCTAGGTCTGTGGGATCTATTTATAGAATTGTCACTTAATTCATTAAATAGGACTCATGGTCTAATTTAATCGACAATGAGAGCTGTTAAAAAATAGTTTATAGAAGAGAAAGTACAGAAATGTAAATTAGAAATATGTCTGGTAGTTGCCAGGTCAAACATATAATTTGTTTTAAATGAACACATTTTGGCAACACTCCTCATCCTGGACAGCAGCCAGATCGCCTGCACTGGGAATAATTTGAATGAGATCTAATATTGTTCTAGGCCTAAAATTGAAGGAGCACATGGTTTTTGCGTGATGTATCTTTTACTACTTCAAAATACTGAATAACATTACAATTTATGTTATATAATATCATACATTTAATTCTACACCTTTAAAGGGATGAAAAGTCAGTTAACAAATGCATGAATTAGTCTGAAAACAAACAACTAGTTGTACAACATTTTTTATGTACTGAAGAATGCTTTGAGATTTACTATTTTTACAGTACTTTACTAGAAGATTAAATTCAGGTTAAATGTCAACGCTGAAATTTGTTGTTACTCTGTCAGGTGTTAATTTGCCCTGTGTGTACCTGGTGGTTGGCCCTGCATGTCCACTGGCGGCTGGGACTTGCTACGTGAGGATCTGTGCGGGTCTCCCTGTCTGGAGGATCGCTGGCCGTGGTGGTGCCCAGACGGATCCCGTGAGTAGTCAGAAGGGTGGTACCCTCCAGACCTTGACTCGCCACGCCTTCCTGTAGAGGATGATCGCGCTGAAGGGTCGTGTCTCATTGACGGGTCTTTGAGGTGCCCCTTGGAAGACCTCGAGGACCTTGGCTCATCTGCATGACGTGAAGAGGACGAGTGGCGACCAGTGCTGCCGTGGTGCCGGTTGTCACGGGATGAAGAGTGTCTCCCTCCATGGCCATATTCATCCTGGGGCCACAGGTCCTCCTCAGGAGGCTCATCATAATCATGGTAAGTGTGTTTGACACCGTGTCGACTTCTCCCAGACGAGTGGCTGCTGCCGTAGTGTCGAGAACTGGAGCGCGGCTTCTCAAACCAGTCAGTTTCTTCCTGGCCCAGATGGTAGGCTTTGGAAACCGAGAGCAGATCACAGTCAATCTCCATGTCGTTCGGAGACAGCGGCATGCAGGCTGAAAGTAGGAAGGAGGCAGGTAGAAGAAGACCGACCGCATGCAAAAGAAAAGAACAGGAGGGAGAAGACAGAAAGAAAGGCAGAAAATAAAAATAAACTTTTACCTCCATGCAGAATACACTTCACGTTGTCTTCACACATTACAAGACAATATACACAGGATAAAACACTGCAAAACAGCCCGTTTTGGCAACTGTTTTTGTACTCAAAATTAAGCAAATGCTGCAAAAACATACTTAAAACAAGTCCGGCTCAAGAAAGAGCATATTCTCGATGCTATGGCTTGATAATGGCAGTAAGACAATTATTGCCAGCACCTCTTGGAAAATGAAGATTTAGTATACAATTGATTTTGAGGGACTGCTTTGCAGTGTAGACAAAGAATACATAAATCAATAATCATGTAAACAAAAGATAAATACCATACACATAATTAAAGATAAATCCCTGTAAAGAAACCATATGCATCTGTGTCGTGCAAAGAACACCTTTCAAGTGAATCACAGTGTAGCGAATGAAGAAAACGACCACGCCGAAGAACCATGCGAGTTTTGGACAGACAGACGACTGGACGAACAGGCGGAAGTACGGACAGGCAGGCAGACAGACAGACAGCAGTCCACTGATAATAGAGCTCCAAGTTACTCAGGAAGAAGAAAACATCAGCATGCAACGGCTGTCTCAGCCTCACTTTGTCTTTCTTTCTCTTTGCTAAGCCTAGCCTCTGGGTGGGTGGGGGACGTTTAGATAAACGGTGGGGGCAGTAGTAGGTAGTGAGACTGCTTGGGCATTCAGCCCCCACAATTACCTTCGCTGTCTGACACAGCGCAATGATAATCGTCTATAATGTACGTATCATCCGATTTGTAGACATGTGTCCGTGGAAGGTCCCGTATGTGGTCTTGTACGTCTGGCAGCGAGTGGCTGGAACCATATTGACCATAATAGTAGTGACATGTACTGCTGCGACTGTCGTACGGGTCGGGACCTAAGCTTGATGATCGACCAGAACCCATGAACCTCCCCAGGGGACTGAGTGGACTCTCCTCTTCAGAGTACTGCCGAGTTGGGTGGCGCCCCTGGCTGTAGCCAGATCGGTAGGAGCGATCGTCCCTCTCATAGGATCGGCTGCGATACCCAGAGTAGTCCCTGGCTGAGATCTTGTCCATGCCGTAGCCTGTGGAACGGGAGCGGCCAGTGGAGGTGTAGTAAATCCGATCGTCCTCCTCCACCATCGAACCATAGTGCCGACCACCATGAGTGGTGCCACTGCCCGCCTCATAAGGACCCCTCTTAAAGCCGTAATCCTCGATCAGCTGGCGCCCTCGAATGTGGGATGAGGGGTAAGCCCCACCTGTAGCTGAGGAATGGGAGGCCAAGTCTGCCTCCACGTCCCGCGCCTCCTCGATGGGGGAAAACTTGGAGATTTTTTGCTCCATACTCCCCAGTTTCCTGTGCTTGCTGCGCTTGGAGGACATGACAGCAGGAGCCAGGAGGCTTCTGGAGGATGGTGAAGGTTTCTGTACCCCGGAGCGAATGCTGCCATGTTTGTAGTCGTAGTCATAGTAATAGGGTGATCCCCCACCCATGCTAGCGCTCACGCTGCTGCTGCTGCCCCCTAGAGGTCCGTGCCTGTAGCTGTTCTTACCCCTGCCGTGGTGGTCGTAAAGCTCTTCCTGCATCGCTGCCTCCTCCTCGGGTGCCCTGCCATACGAGGAGCTGCCAGTTCCCCCACGCGTCGTGCTGCCAATGGTGCTGCTGTGGCCGTGGATTTCGCCCGGGTAACGCCCACTGCCGCCATGATGCATCATGTCCACTGTCGTCGTGCCCAGCCCGTCTTTTGCCGTCAGCTCGCTTACATCATCAATCATCATGTAGTTCCTTGGGATATTTTGCTCTAAGCCAGGAGCCCCATACATCACCTCTGCGGAGCCGTAGGTTGAGGAACTGTCTACAGAGTGCCCATAAGAATTGGATACTGTAGGAGTGTACTGTCCATAAGAACTGGCTGTGGTGGTAGTGTAGCCATAAGTATTAGCAGTGGTTGTGGTATACTGGCCATATGAACTAACTGATGTTGAAGTATATTGCCCATAAGTGCTGGGTGGCATGGTAGAATATCCACCATAGCTGCTGGACACAGGTGCTGAACCATAGGGCCCATAGGAGCTGGCCATGGTTGTCGTTCCAGTGTACTGGCCATAAGAGGGGGCTGCACTGGAATAGGCAGCATCCTGGGCCGTGGTGGTGACCACCACTGTGGGGTTGCTGATCGTCTCATAGTTGGTGGGCATCTTGTGCTCCAGATCAGCAAGTGACGTCTGCCTGGGTCTTCCAGGATGGACTGTCAGAATATCAGCTTGGTGCTGCCCAGGGTATGGGGTGGTCTGGCTGGGGTAGGACACAGCACTGGGATAAGGTGAGCTGTTGGTGGGGTATGGAGGCTGACCGGGTGGTGCAGGCCCAAAACCTGTCTGCCCCTGCTGGGGCTGAGGTGCAGCTGGTAACCCCATGTCTGTCTGGGGGTAAGGGGGCTGAGTTTGGGGGTAGGTGTGGGAGGAATAGGAGGTTTGAGACTGGTATGAGGGTCCTGGAGGGGGGATATGGCTCTGGAGGGGTGTGGGCTGTGGCAGTGCCTGGGACTGCGACACTGTTGGGTAGGGAGGTTGGCTGAATGTTGAAGACTGGTATGGCACACTTGATTGTTGAGTTGGTGCTGCAGGTTGGCTCTGGGGGTACTGACATGAAATAAAGGATGAGCTGGGTGGGTACTGGGCTGCTGTGTTGAAATCACCAGTGAACTGACTGAGAGGGGCAGTGCTTGGCCTCGTTGTCAGTAGTCCATTGGTCTCATGTGATGCAGCTGCAGCTGCTAAACGTAGGTTATTCAACTCACTATCAGACATATAGTCCCTTGTGTCTCCCATACACCTCAGGTAGGCAATATCCCTCCTCTCCCTCTCCTTGACCAGTGTTTCTTTCCTTTGATGGATCCCCAGCTCTAAGTATCTCAGTTTAGCATCAATCTCCTTCTCTTCCTCCTCCAGTTCAGCTTGCTGCTTTCTCAGCTTGGTTGACTCTTGCTCCACGGCCTTCAGCTCGTGGGTGAGGTCTTTGAGAAGGCTGGCTTTAGCTGCCAGGCCAGACCGGGAGCTGGGCTTGAGGCTGGGCACACAGGGCAGGAAGACCTGTTGAAGGGAGGGCGTCATCATGGGCAGATGTGCAGCTGTAGTGGTCTCCTCTGGAGGAGGGCTGGGCAGGGTACGCTTGACCTTTCGGAGCAAAGAGCTCTGCTGTAGGGCTGCCAGCTGGAGAGAGAGAGAGAGAGGGAAGGAGCGATGGGAGAGCAAACAAAGAAGCATGGAAAGAAAGGGATTGGAAAGGTAAAGTACAAGAACATAGGAGTGTAGTATGAGTGATTAATGTGATGGCAGTAAATACAAGTTGAATGGAGAGGGATGGGAGATGGGAAAATGGTAGAAGGTAGGGTGAGGAAAGGTGGGAAGAGAAAATATATTTGTGGAAACCAAATGGAAATATGACATGGACGGGGATAATGGAAAGGAACAAGATGAAAGATGTGAATGATTAAGACATGAAGACATGATTAAAGAGAAAAAGTGAACAAAGAATGGGGAATATAGAGAGGGACGCGAGGAGAGTAGAAAGGAGTGACCAGGTATAGGGGAATGTAGGGTACAGGTTAGGTGAAAGATAGAATAAAATGAGAAAAAGAAAAAGGGGTAGAGTGATATTGTAGGAGGAGATTAATGGAGAGGGATAAATGTGTGTGGAGGGGGTGAGATGAACAAAACAGGAGGAAGACGAGAGAGGAAAACTCAAAAAGAGAAAAGGTCAAGGAACAGAAAAACAAGAGGACGCAACGATAGGGATATACAGGGGAGACAAAGGAGAAACACAGACAGGACGACAGGAAGCAAAGGTGGAATTGGTGTTAGAAGACAAAAATACACAAAAGAATTGTGGCAAATGAGGTTAATGAATACAGTAAATCTAATGCAAACAACTTGAATTATGTTAAAT
Source organism: Scophthalmus maximus (assembly GCF_022379125.1). NCBI lineage: Eukaryota > Metazoa > Chordata > Actinopteri > Pleuronectiformes > Scophthalmidae > Scophthalmus > Scophthalmus maximus. The sequence continues at coordinate 17,582,373 of NC_061517.1, read as the reverse complement.
CTAATTGTTGTTTTAAGGATTCAAATATTGAAGTCGATCAAAAGGAACGATAATTTATTAAAAGCTGTGTGACCATCAGCACTAAGATGGTCTGAAATAAATCTTGGTTCAGTTATTTTTTGATAAGAAATATATCATGGAACCACAAAAGATACGTGACATTTGTTTGAATAGACCAGCTTATCTTAACAAATTCTGGTAATTAAATGTTTGGCGACTGTCCAGGAATAAATCTCTATTCAGTTGTGAATTAGGAGGTTGACAGCATGACCATATGGCCAAAAGCTAGTACATGCTTTGGGGTCGGTATTTACCGAAACCAAAATTGAATGTTACCAAACCTTGTTGAATCAAAGTCTTGTTGAATTTATGCTGTTCTGGAGACTGTTCTGGGTCCAACAACTCGGACAGGTATGCACCTACAGAGATTAATTTTGTGCATTTTCATTATGTTGAAAAAGTTTTCTTGTCTTTAACGTATGGTGTGTGTGTGTGCTGACATGGACGTTAAATGACTGAGAGTTCATCTTTTTTTATATGTAGACACCATAACTTTCATTCACCTACTAAACATGTTGCAGCACTTGGAATTCATGAATAGATTATACAATGTGTTGTTTATCATATCTTCATGTCTCTCTCTCTCTCTCTCTCTCTCTCTCTCTCTCTATATATATATATAATCCCCTTAGGAACTTATTAATCACACAATCTGAGCATGTGGGCAATGAAATCATACCCCTGACACTTCAGTGTGAGGAGCGAAAATATACCATCAAAGGGGTGATTTATCACATAACTACCATGACTCAATATTGATAAGCGGAGCTGGACCATGACTTATTAATTGCGTAACTCTAATCCAATGCATCAGCAATTCATCTTACAAGCACTGGTAACACAGTCTTTGAAATAAGGCTGACAAAGTCAGTATCACATTTTAAATCTATTCTTAAAACAGACTCTAATTGTAAAAAAGACTTTTAAAACTTGATTAAGCTTGAATTGTCCCTGCATTTGTTTTATTACATTTCTACCGATTTGCAATATTAATGGTGTTTCAAATTTTAAGATTTTACATTGATTATGTAATGTTTTAATGTAATAATAGTTGCCTTGTGTGAGGCACTTTGCAACCTCAGTTGCATCAAAAATGAAGATCTATAATGCTACTACTTCTACTACTACAACTAATAATAATACCTTTGTCTTACTAAAAATGAGATCTTTATTAATTGGATCTTAAGAATCAAGTCTTTTACTCCAAAACGTCTTCACTGTGAGAGAAGTTGGCCACCTGCAATGATCCCTGTTATAATGATAAAGCATACAGTTGTCATTTTGAAGATTCATTTCTCCTGCTTTGTAAGTAAAGGAGCTTATAATGACCCTGTAGTAGTTATTAAATCACAGAATTACTTTCTTTTTTCCTTGTGCCATAATCCAATATAAGTAATTTATAGATGCCCAAACCACAGTTAAACTTAGACATAAATTAGCCTAATGAGTACCTGAGAGAGCATCAGACTGTACCATCATGAAGCTACAGGATGTATAACTAACAAGAAGAAAAATCAGCCATCTATAGTTAAGTCATTGAATTGAGTTAGTTTGTAGACAAGCTGTTGAACCACTTTTCTTAACCAAAGATTTCTGCAATAAGGGCTCAAGAAAGCTCAACAGTGGATTGCACTTTGTATTTCTTTTTCATTTGAGATTTGGTTTCAGCTTGTAAGATAGCATTTGTTTCAAATAAGGAATTGGGTAAACTTAATACGCAGTTTGCCCTAAACCACATAGAAAATAAAACAATCATTAAATATGAAAAATCCATAACAAAGGGAATCAGTCATCATAGCATTCGCATAAAACATTCATAGCTCGCACAAAATAAAAACGTGGAAACGTGGAAAGAAAGGAATCCTTTCAATCAAAGTCACAGAGGCCATTCAGTATTTATGGCATTGGCAAGTTTCGACGGCACTGAACAACATAAGTGAGTCTAGAGCAAAGATAATGACGGTGTGAATTAATGCTTTATTTTTTTTTAATCAAATGTGATAAATCAGCCAATGGTCTAAAGTGCACGATACAAGTGCAATGTGTGTCCAAATCCAAATATTTTTGCTAGTTTAATAGTGGAAAAAATGGTAGCTCCACCCATCACATTTTGTTTAAAAGCAATGTACTTAGTATCTTAATTAATCATGGATGTGTATTAGATTTTATAAGAAAATGGGAGAGTGCCATGTCCCATATCCCATTTCATGTTAGTAGCAATCAGATGATACAGGTGTTGTTTGCCTGCCAATATAGGTTCATATTACTTTCTTGATAATGCAGAGAAATACTGCACCACCCATCTCAGACCATGTTTTAGTTGGCCAATTGTGCAATTGCTTTCCACCGCCACAAGACAAATGTACCACCAATTCACCTGACCACACCTCATTTTAAGACCAAACAGCTCTTGGCCTGGTTGGCAGAGATGCTTAAATGCAAGTGCATTTGCTGTTTAAACAACTTAGGTGCTACAGTACATGGGGAAATGAAACCTGTGTCGCACTCGGTCTGAAACGAGTCAAGACATTTGCGTTGCACTTGGTGCCGGTTTGCACCAGTTATAAGATTGGGCTACATATCATTAAAGTGTTGTTTGTATTGCAAAATGTGCTTTTTGTATGGTTTGTGTGCAAATAGTCAATACAACAAAAATACAGAATTTAGTCTAGCTGATAACATTCATCATGTTGCCCATAAAATTAGTTTTCTTGGGCAGCCCATACCTCCACTGTTTAACTAGCTTTTCTAGACTTTTACTCTGAACCCATTTTAATAACTCCTATACTTCTAATTTTATCTTTCAATGTGTTTTAATATCAGTATGGCTTGAGTGACGTTACCTGGCTCTGGAGTGCTTGTTGTTGATACAGGGACAGCCTGGCCTTGGTGTGTTCATCTGTGGTAGGACTGAGGGGCTTAGGGTCTGACATGGACCTTTGGGTGCTCTTGATGGGTCGGGGCATAGATTGGTGTCTCTGGGGAGACTCTGCTGTGTAGGACTTCTGCTGAGGTGTGACATGGGCCTTGTTCAGCCGCTCACTGGACAGAGAAGTCTCCAGCAGGCGGTGAGGGGAGACAGGGGAAACTGGAGAGTAGAGGACTTGTGGAGATTTGGGGACTGTCTGCTGCTGCCGGATGATGCTGGAGATGGACTCGTTGTGGAGGTGGTTGTGAGGCTGGTAGTTGATGTCTAGTGGGTCAGGGCGACGGCGCTCAAACTTGGCTGCGTTCGCTGCAATGTGCTGCTGGCGCTGCTGGGTCAGAAGGTCTGCAGAACTGGAATGTTGTGTACCACTACTAGTAGAGGAAGAATATGGACTGACTGTAGTTGGTACGCTAAGCTGTGGAGCTACAACACCCTGGGACTGGGCTTCTTGGTCAGTTTGGCATGCTAGAGACTGTCCTTTTTGGGTTCGCTCAGGTCCGGAGATGTAGTGCACAATCTCCACTTTATTTGGGTCTGGTACTGTCACATGGATTGCTGGGGACACTCTTCCTAGGTGCTCAACTTCCGTCTGGCAAGACATTTCCCTCATGGTCTGGACAGCGATACTGGAGGATACCATTTTGGGCGTGTCTGTTTTTGTGTCAGAAGCTGTACTGGTTGTGGTGGCAGTGCTGCTGCCAGCTGCATTGGACTCGGAGTGCCGGGAGAAACGGGATCGTCTTCGGCGGACCGGGTGTTCCGTCTCAACTTTGTCTTCATCATCGTCTGTTTGGACAGAGCAGTCAACGCTGCGACCGCGCCTCCTGGTACGATGACGCATCATGTACCTGGTGATGGAGAGAGGAGAATAGAATAAGAAGTAAGGGACAGAGCAGTAATACTTTTCAAGTTAGATTTATATTTGTTGTTGCACAAAGGATATCATTGGAAATATTTGTGTACCTGCCTATACCGAACACTGTGGGTGTAACTTCAATTACATACAATAAAATCCCAATGCACAACTTGTACTAGATTTATACCCCCATCCACCTATATGCTCAAAACAGATGTCTGTCCACTCTCTCACTCCACACTCCAACACACAGATCTTTACCTCTCCTCCCTGTCTTCATCATCTGTCTGCACACAGCTGTCAACAATCCTGCAGGGGGAGCCGTAGAAGACCACGCCCTCACCATCCAAACTGTCCCTGCTCAGCCTGGTCATGGAGCTGTGCTTCCTCATGTTACTCCTGGTCTCCATGTGCTCTTCCTGGCTCCTCAGACACATCTCTGACGAGGAGTTGGGGAGGGAACGGGAGCCCATCTGTCCGTTGGCATCCAGTTTTAGAAAAAAAGGTTGTTAGGTGTTGAACGTTTCCCCCACTCAACCTTCAGTTGAGAGTGAAACAACTTTTCAGAGAACTGGCAGGGTGTAGACATTAATGCATGTACCATGCAACAAGAAGTCAATTCAGTTTAAGGTCCTATGTTATGGAACGTGATATGTTATTGTCTTGTCTGACAATACAACAGATCAAGTGTTTAAGTCCACCTATGGCCTATTTAGAGTTACACTCTACATTGCCATTCAGTTAACAGCTGAATTGAACATTTTTAGAAAACACATTCTAATTCTTTTGTTTACTGAATTTCATTCATTATGCACAAATGATTTTGTAGACAACATTTTCTTTGCTAGCTCAATTAATGAGTTGTAAGGTGGATTAATGAACACTGAGAAAAATTTTGCTCTAGATAATATCCTGTTAAAAAAGTGAAGTATCACACACCTACAGAGTAGGTAGGCAAGGAGTAAGGCTTGTGTAGTAAAGAATGACAAAGATCATTACTGAGAGCTTCTTGTAGCATGCTTCTTCTGTATTTCACACTCTCTATATCCTAAAATTATCTGCCACTGCTGCCTCATAGATGAAGGCTTCAACATTAATGCTAGACGATGTCACACCACTTACTGTATAAGCAATCTACCAGTCCTTTACTCCCCTCACCTGCACACTCTGAGCTGCAGCAGTTTTCTGTCTCTTTTGTTCCTGAAGCTGTTGCTGTAGCTGATGCTGTAAAGACTGGATCTGGTCTAGCTGGGACTTCTGCTGAGCCAGCTGCTCCCTCTGGAGAACAAGTTGTTTCTCACGTTCATGTTGCTGCTGTTGCAGAACCTAAAAAGTGTCGGTGGAAATAGGAAGAGGAAGAAGCACACATGGGCAAAAACAAAGAGCGAAAGGACAAGACAGGATCATGGAGAAGCATGGTACAAGAGATGGTTGAGAGAAACCCAGGTGAGAGGGGAAGAAATTATAAAGAAAAAGATGGAGAAAAGATAAGATGAGAAAAAAATGAGAGACAGGGAGAGACAGTAAAGACAAAAGAGGACAAGGTTGTTGAATTTTGGACAATTGGTTGTATACAAAAGGATCAAATTTCAAAAATGCAAATTAAATCACAAGACTCTTGAAACTGAATGTGACATGAAGTTGTTCTTCTGCTGATGGATTAGTTTTGAAAATGGTTCCAAGTTAGTTGAAGTTGAAGTTTTGCATATATTGCAAAAAACAAGAAGGGAAGCGCAACATAAATGAAGTGCAGCAGGTGCCGATTATTGCGATTGCCAGTCATATAATGCCCATAAGAAAATGTTTTATGGATATTCTGTGTTGCTTAAATGACAGGCTGGTGCAAATAAAGAGTTAGGGGTTTGACCTATACTCCAGGTTATGAGATGCACATTAAGCATTCCACCTTTACTTCATTTTCATTAAGAAATGCTTCCACACCTGTTTAACAGAGTTAACTTGAAAGATTTTCAACTGCTTGTTCTATCAAAAAAGAAGAAAATTGTCATGTTAGCCTTTCTCTTATCTATTAAAACATTTGCATGATGCTAAAAGGAGCTGAGAAAAGCAATATATTCTAATGCAAGTTTTTACAAAACAATGTATTCCATTTTCCTTTTGAACATGAAACCACTTTACAAACTAAATCTGAGCATCATGAGTTTCCAAATCCATGTATATACTACAGTTATGGTCATGCACACTTCATAAAAAGAGAACATCTATTAAAATACACAACATAGCATGCGGATAATAGATTTATACTTTTGTAATGCAGGCTGGATGCAAACATGTCTTTGAGCAAAAAAGTCATCAGTCCTTAAGTTTCATTAGCATTTTATCTAAAACAGATTTTTAACACCATCTTCTAAAAGGGATATTTAATGGTTTCACTGGCATTTTTAAAAATAATAAAACTGTCGCAGTCTCATACATGTACTTTCTTCAGGAACTGATAGACATGCATTGAAAGACATGCATTTATTGTATACTGTACATAGAATTTGTTAGTTTTTCAAGTATTTCTGGGGTTAAAGCATCTTGCAGAGAAACAAAAGCTATTGACATTACATAAAATTATTTAAACTGAATCAGGTACAAGACAGTAAGATTACCACAAAACAGAAAAGGCAAAACACAACATATATCGAATGCAAAATAAAACAATCAAACAAGACACCAACGATCAAACTCTTCATTTGGCCTCCTGTTTCTCCCTCTACCTGTTCCTTGATGCTTTGCAACTCCTGCAACTCTCTCTGCACCAGAATCTGTTCCTTCTCCCTGTGTATCTTCAGCTCTATCCTTTCCCGTTCCAGCTCATCCTGCAGGCGCATTTGCCGAAGTTTCTCCAGCTCCACGCGCTCCCTTTCCATCTGCAGGAGCTGCTCCTGCTGCCGATGCAGCCTCTCTGCCTCAGTTTCACCCTCCTTGTGTATGGCACCTGGTGGAGGAAAGGGAGGAAGACCCCCTGGAATTGGCAAACCCCTCAAAGTGGCAGAGGGGCCTACTGGAGGTTGAGTGTAGCCGTGGGTGTGTGAAGGACCTGAGGGTGGATAGGCATGAGCTGCTGGAGGTGGCTGTTGTGGCTGCTGAGCAGTTGTCACTTGTTGTTGTTGTTGTTGTTGTTGTTGTTGTTGTTGACTGTTCAGGTGTGCCTGGGATAAGTTTATTGGCTGCTGCTGTGGCTCTGTTGGTATGACAACTGTTCCTCCAACAGAGGTGATTTCTGCTGATGAGGAGGTCACCGTGGCACCTTTACCAAGGTAAACTGGTTCATCCTGGACTGTAGAGCTAGTAATTGTCATGGAAGCAGACAATGGGTCACCAATTGGTGCTGAAGTAGTCGCAGCAGCAGCAGAAGAGGCAGTTATTGATGTTGTTTGGAGAAGACCTGGTGCTGGGTGACGAACTGGAGCTTGTCCGGCTAAGGGCATTCTAGGGTTCATAGGTAGTCTGCTAAGACTGGATAGGGGCACAGGTGTCATATTGGCTGAAGGGTATGGCCTGTAGACCCCCCTCAGTATTGGATGAAGAACAGATGCAGGCTGGGTTGTGATGGGAAGTGTAGAAGCGATGGGAGTCTGAATGGTGGAGTAAATCATCCCATCAGAAGACCTAATAGCAGCAGGGTACATAGCTCTGAGACTGGCCTGTCTGGCATTGATAAGGTTGGTTAGTGCTTGACTGTGGGAGATTGGCTTCCCATCAAGTCCAAAGAGGAGGTTTTGTCTCATGCCAAGACCAGCTACAAGTCTAGCGGCCCCCGGGCCAGTTCCTCTACCCAAAGTGCCAAACTGCATCAAGTCGGGGTTGCTTCCATACCGATCAATGGAATTGAGTGCTGCACACATCCGGCTGATCTCCCTGGCAGTTGTAGCACTGTACTGAGCCAAGTTAGCTTCCTGGAAGCTAGCAATGTCACGAGCAGTGTAACCATAGTCTGAACTGATGTTAGACAAAGAGTTATATCTCCTAATGGGCAGTGTTTGGGCTGTGATGTCTCCTCCATGACGTAAATCTGTATAGGAGCCATACTGCATCCCTATAAACCCTCCATAACCCTGTTTCATGGCAGTTAGATCCATGCTAAGTTCTCCTGAGACTTGAAGGTGTGGCTCTAGTTTAGAATGGTAAGACTGCAGCCCAGCATCAGCTAGGTTTGTATCCGACATTGAAGGCTGGAGCTTACCAGGGAAAGGTAACGTGTATGCCTTACGTTCATCAATTGGATACTCATGGTACCTTCCAGGTTGTCTTTCTTGGTCAGACTCATAGGTGAGAGGTGGAGCAGATGGGGGCATTATGCCTTCTTTCTCAGAAACACCAACACAGCTTCCACCAAATGGAAGTCTGTAAACAACATCACAGCAAGCTGGTTGGTTGTCAGGTTTAATTTGGCCATCGGTTTGATCCAAAGCATCCTGTCCTTCTTCTACCTTCACTAGCTGAGTTACTGCCCTGGCCTGCTCTGGCCCTCCGTCAATCTGTACTACCATGCTATGTGGGGATTTACCACCTGACATCAAACCCGGAGGACTGGGCTTCCCTTTCAGCTCAATGGGACCAGTGCCATACATTTCAGGGTTAATTACTGGTGATACCGCACTGACCACAGCTGAGGAAGTGCTTGTCTGGCTGACAAGTAAGTCTTTTTTAAGTAAAGGTGAGATCTGGCCAGTAAGGTTATACCTGGTCAAAGCAGATGCTTGGTGCTGCTGATGTTGCATCTGATGGTGCTGATGCAACTGCTGTTCAAGAAGCTCTTGTTGCATCTGCAGCTTCTCTTGTTGAATTTGTAGCTCTCTCTGTTGGATACTTAGGTCTTCCAGTCTGGCATCAATTTTTGGTATTGATGGGTCAGTTGGAGGTGAAATTTGTGGTTTGTTCTGTGAAAGACACACAGCAGAACCCATGCCCTGGCCCAGATCCACTCGATTTTGATGCGGGTCACCATAGACTGTTGGCTGTTTAGGCTGGGTCATGAACATTGAAGCAGCCACAGTGACACTCACAGTGGTTGGTGTGGTGATTTCCTGGTTGTTCAGGTTCATAATCAGTGGCTGGACAATTGTTGAATGTCTGCTACCCTCTGATACACCATGGTATTTCCTGCTTTCAGTGGCCAATGAGGTGAGATCCATTCCTTGGTCAGTCATGATTATAGGAGCTGGTTTGGTGACGGTTCTGAGGTCCACAACACTTCCACCTTGGATCATATGGCCCTGCTCTACCCTAGAAGTGCCTGGGACAGTAGATATTCGACAAAGGGAGATATTATCCATTGACACAGACCCTCTGGTGTAAGTGCTGGCCGTGGTGACCATACTTGTTCCCACATTTACCTTCTCCACTCTTTGTGTCTGGTAGAAACTGCGTGTAGGAGACTGTTGGTAAGGTGGAGTGTCTGGAGGGCTTGCACATGGGGAGTATGTTTCAAAGGTTGATTGGCGGCTAAATCGGGTAGGCGAAGACAGAGGAGAAGTAGCAGTGTTGACTGTCATTGGTCTTGCTGGGCTTTGAGGTGGGGAATATGGGGCATCTTGGGAAGCCTGCTGTCGATATAGCCGCGGCGAAACTGATCGATGTGACGTTTGGGTGCCCTGAGCCATCACTGGAGATGTGGGTCCAGAGCCAGCTGACTCCATTCGCAATGCTGAACTAAATGTTTGTGTGGAGAACTCAGCTGTTGCCCTTCTGGAAGGTGATCTGGTTGGACTCTGTGGTGGTGGTGAGGGAGAAAGTGGAGGACTGGTGCTCCTGTAATAAGTTGTATACTTGGGAGAACGTGGCTCAATAATTCTCTCAGTAGAAGATGTTGAGCTGTCTCGCACTTGCACACCCCTGGTGTCCCCCACCCTCCTGGTGATCACCTCTCTTTGACTGTAGGCTTGGGTAATCTCTGCAATCTTGCTGCATACACTTGAAACTGTGGCTGATGATGTGGCAGGACTTCCTGTGTGTCGGCTATATATTCCAGACTGAGTAGAAGTCATAGTGTGGCTTGAACTAGTCTGTGAAATAGTTACTGCATCTCTGGCATAAACTCCATAAGCTGCAATAGTGGTGGCAGCCACTGCTGGGGTTATTCCATTCTTTCCTGCCTGGCTTTTGATCCTATCTTTGTGTCCATCCTTTGCAGAAAAGTGCTGTGTTACTCGGACATCTGGGATCCTTCCTCCAGTCTCAGCAAAGGACACAGGAGCAGAGATCTGGGTGGGGCTGGTGCCTGGGGTCAAGAGAGCATTGCTCTGCTCCAGCAGCTTGGCAAAGGCTGAGCCTGTGTCTAGCAGCTGTTTGTCTGGGTAGGAGGTCTCAATCTCAATTTCTACTTGCTCATCAGTGGCCTGCTGCATTTTGGTTATGTTCTGAGAAGTTTGTCGGATCTCTTCATAAATATCTGTTTCTGTTTCTGCTGCCTCATTGTCATATCCTGTTGGATCCTGTTCGTATTCATACTCATCATCATAACCTTGTCCATTAATATCCTCCTCATAGTACTGCCCAGGCCTTCCATGTTGTTGCTGCTGTTGCTGCTGTTGTTTTTGTTGTTTTTGAAGCATTTCTGCCTTCCTCATCATCTCCTCATAAACTTCCTCAGCACTCTTTAAAGGTTTTGAAGCTGAGGATGGTGCTGTGGTAGTTGTTGCTGTTGATGATTTCTCCATTGGTGAATAGAGAGACATAAAGGTAGGCAGGTTGTACTCGCTGCCTGACTTGTAAAGTTTTGATTCATAACCCTCAGCCTCCGAGTCCAGACTCTGAGGGGAATATTCGGAAGCAGAAGAACGATGGAGCTCTTCCATTTCTGCAGCTTGTCTCAGCTCTTCTGTTGGAGAAGCATCCTCAATGGGGGAGAGATTGCTAGGTGGTGTCTTGGACCTCTCTCTGCGCCTTTGAGCCCTCAGCTCTTCCTTATCCCTCTTGGTCTTTCGTGCTGTGCTCCTTATTCTCTGTTGTTCTACCTCCCTCATCTTCTCCTGCTCTCTCAGAAGTTCTTCCTCCTCTCTCAGTTCATCCTCTTCTGAAGAGTCTTCAATGGTGGGAAGGAGAGGGCCATGGGAGCGGTGGCGTGCTTTCCGTTGCTGCTTGGCCTCTTCTAGTCTTTGTCTCCTGCTGGGGCTACTATCACTGTCCTCCTCCATTGATGAGATGGAAGTAGGAGACTGACCTGAGCCATATGAGGATGAAGTAGGTGGCAGAGTGGAGGAGTAGTCACCTCGAGAACGCTCCTCAGGAGATCCTGTCAGACTCTCCATCTCTAGCTCTGGTTCCCGATCAAGACTCAGGTCATTTTCATTGCCCAGCTCCATGTCTCGGCTGTAGCTATTGGTATTATTGAGTTCAATGGTTTTGAAGCGCCTCAGGCCTCCTTGTGATGCCATCAAATCTTCCTCACCCTCCTCCACTGAGCCTTTATAAACATCAGTAGAACTCTTAGTTTCCTCTTCAAAACTGCTGGAGTGGTGCTGAAGACGTCTCTTCTCTTTCCCTGAGTCAGAGATGATGTGCTTATGGTGGCTTTTCTTGGGTTTCTGGTAGCCATATCCTTCATCTTCCTCATCCTCCATCTCTTCCTCCTCTTCATTTTCTTCATCAGCACTCATCTCCATTATTTGTCTCCTCATAAACTCCTCATCAGTCATTTCTGTGGGCTCTGCCTCTTTTTCCTTCTTTTTCTTCTCCTTCTTGTCCTCCTTTCCTTCCTTTCGTTTCCCCTCCCAGTCCCCACCATCTTCTTCTTCCTCCATTATGTCCTCTAGTTCCTCATCAGAGTCGTATGCATCTGGTGGGATTGACAGGGACCGTGGGCGCTGCTTTCCTCTGTCATCCAGATCTCTTTCTCTGTGCTTTCTTCCCCTTCTGTCTGCCTTCTCCTCAGAGAGGCTCTTCTCCAGCAAAGGCCTCATGGAACTCTCTAGTTTGGTAATTTCAGAAGGACTTGGTGGGGAGCCCCGCCCACTGATTCCCCTCTCGCTTAGCTTCATCTCCTCTTCTTGGATTAGACCTGTAATTTCACTGTGGGAGCTGGAGATGCCATCAGAGGAGTAGCCGGTGTCACTGAGGCTCTGGGGGCTACGTGACAAGTCATGTGTACTGCTGCTTTTTGTGTCCTAAAGAAAGAAAAATAAAGAAAGAAAACTGCATTAGATTTGGGGAGGCTAGGGTTTTTCCATTTTAGTCAGTTTATGCAATGTGTGAGAATAAATTAACATACAGAATGTAGACAGTTTAAGCCCACAAAATTAAGATCCTGAGTTTAAATATGAAATCAATATATATATACACAGTATAATATATCTATGTACAAATTAATAATAAAGAAAAAATTAAGAAGGAAAAATAGGTCTTGATTGAAGTGATATATCTCATCGTTGCCTGTGCAATAAAAAAATAATAGATTTATTAATTAAAAATCACAATTCTTGCTATAATGTTTTAAAAAATATCGGAAGGGAACTCCATTAAGTAACAGACTTTGAAATATCAAACAGACAGCACAATACAGTATTCAGTTTGTTTCATATGAACCCTTAAATCCCATTACAGAAATTAAACTTAATTCGATGAGGCCTTTTTTTCGAACCTGAGTTGTTAATGAGCTATTTGAGTATGTGGGCCCAAATTGAATGCTTACAATTTATCTCATAGAAAAAAGAAGAAAAAGTGACAGGACTGAATTCACAGAGTGCACAATTAATGTACGATTACACAGAGAAAGACTGAAATTTGCCAATCCTATTTCCAAAACTGAACATACAATATCAGATATCAGACTATAACTATAACTGTCTGCTCTTTTGAACAAAATCTTAAAAAATACTTGAATTTAATTGCAATGTAACTACAACTAAGTTATGAAATAAAGATAGGGCTTAAGGCAACAGTAAAACCAGGGTATGATCTTCTTCATTAAGGAGTGAATTTTCAAAAATAAAATAAGACAGCCTGAAGAAAAACAACATTATTATAGTTATCAAAAAGTGACTTGCAGCTATTTTTCTTTCAAACAATTGTTGAGCCATTGATGGAAAGAGGTTAGTCAAACAGTTTTTTAGGAGGGGATTTTTTTTTTTCAAAGAAAGATGTGGAATCAAAATGACTTGAACATAAAAACTACTCAAAACTCCTTCATCAATGGCTCTGTATTGGATGCTGGTTATTAACATGCCAAATCATAAACTCAAAGGGACTAACCTGGTAAAGGAAAGAGGGGAGGAGGAAAGAATTCAACATATATAGAAATTTCATATATATGAAAATCTTTTCATGACGGTTACAATACTTCAGAGTAGACTTTTCTTTGAGCTCTCTGTACTTAAAATTCCAAGCAGCTCCCCAAATGAGGAAGGTCTGCAAAGCCTTTGAAAAGGCCTGCAGCAGTATTACAACAGCTGAGGGGCCTTGGTGGTTTTGCATATTCATTGCATGCCGATCATATTTCAGCAGGAGAAACAGCTCCAGCTCACTAAAATGAGGCACTATTTCACCCATTCTCTCCCTGTGTTTGTCTCTCACTGACTCTTCCTCCCCAAGGTAATCCTTGAATGCCTCGCAGCCACTTTCAGCCTCAGATTTCTGTGAGGGGGGAATCAATGATATGCTCTCCAATCAGCCATGGACGACAACACTTGAGGAGAAAGTAATTGATTCAGCTTACAATTCTAAATAACCAGGCATCAACTCTCTGTGCCAGTCATTGTGTTGTGTGAAATAACCTGTGTTTTGTACATAGAGTTTAGTTTCAACCGAGTGGAGTAAAGTTAAACCTGGGCTGTCACCACCAAAAATGTTATAGTTCACAAAATTAGGTGTACAAGTACAAAAAGCAAAAATGCCTTAAGGAGTCAGGAAGCAATTTGATGACCCAAGTGAGGAAGAAGAAGAAAAAAATTGGGGGAACAAATTACATTTGTCCTCTGCAGAGCAAATACAATACCTATGGAAATAGTTCCCTAGATGTATGTTATTAAACCAAATCATCCCAATCCTTTGTAAATAAATGATGGCTCCCAGCTCATAGTCGAGCTGGCAGCCATCGACTGTGATTATGAATTAGATTTGTCATTTGAAAAAGCAAAGTTAAATGTAACTGAAAATAAATAAAAAATGAACAAAGGGCATATGGGTAAGAGCACAGAGCATTGCAATTCAGTGTTGACTTTTATTTTGACGTAGTATTTCATGGATCACTGACCAAGTTACAAAATGAGCTTGCTTTTGAATTTAAGACAGATGCCGGAAAAGATCTGAAATATTCATAACAAAATAATGGGAGGGTTGCATCCAGAACATATACGTCAAATAAATGACTTTCTTTACATTGCATTAATTCATTGTGCTGATGCTTTTGTCCAAAGCTACTTACAATCATCAAGGGCAGGTAGCATTAAGGGCCTTGCCTAAGAGCCCACACTGAGATGACCTGGGATCAGACTGCGACCTTCTGTACCAAAGTCAACAGTATAACCCACTAAGCTATACCAGCTACATACCAGAAAAAAAAAAAAAAAAAAAAAATCACAAATAAGTCATATAAGCAATATTAAAACTTTAGCATTTATGGCCTCAAAATGCCACTGGTGTTTATTTATTTACATTGTCTAAACACAACATTCAAAACCTTGAAGGAAGTGTTGGAGGAAATTTAATGTGACAACAGGCAGGGTGATGGAAGGAGTTACAATCCATTTCTCAAGTAACGGACAACACAAACTCCTCAAGTCTCATGGTCACATGCAATGTTTGCCATTTCTGAAGTGTACAAGTGAACTTCCGTGCCGAAGTCAACAAAGTCTTCCATCTCGTCTAGTTTCGAGGAGTTGAGTCTATGATTTCAGAGACCTAAGGCTCCTGCTCCTCCCCTCCCTGGACTGAACTCATCTCTGATTTCATTGATTTTTTTCCAACTGCATGCGTGATTATTTGGCCCAATCATAATCAACCAATCCAGTCAAAGTTAGCAATGCTAGTTAAATTAGCTCAAGAAGATGGACTGTAACCATGAGATTGCAGATCCCCTTGGGAACGTTTAGGTCAACAGGGTGTGAATGAAACACAGTGTGTGTACAAAATGAAAATAATAATCGCGGCCTGAACTGAACCATGGACTTGGTGAGTCGTCACACCCCTTCCCTATTTACTTGTTTGCTTTACTCTGTGCTCTCGTCCCGAAGAAGAAGTATCGTCTGGGTCACAGCTCTAGCTTGAACTCATCAAACTAGTGGAAGAACTATGAATGTGAAGCAGGGCCGTGCTGAAACACACATGCATACGGACATAAACTGGATACATATACTGTAAAAGTCTAAATAGTCACACAACAATAGCAATTTTTTGGGTCCATTGGGCCTGTATGTTACACTATGGTTTATAAGCAGTACAAATTCAGTAGCCAACCAAAATCCTTTCATCGCATCTCTCTTACATTATCTGTTTGGTCTGTTTTCACATGACGTTGGTAAAACCATTGTATCAGTAGTAGTAGAAGTATCAGTGGTTACCCCTTTAGGCCCTGTGCCATAGTTTGACATACAGGCTACAACGGACTAAGGCAATGCTACAAAAAAAAATCTGACTTACATCATAGTGCCTGGACTTCTTAATTTCCTTGATTGGTGTAATCTGCTCTTTCTTCTGGGACGTTTTGTTCTCCTTGGGAGTTTGGTTCTCAGATTCGGTCTTGGGCTTCGCCTCTGTGGGTTTAGGTTGTTTCTGGGTGTCCGTGGTTGGTACTGGTGCCGTGGCTGGTATTGTGGTCTTGGTGTCGGTAGGTTGTTTGGCAGCGGTGGTGGCAAACGGTCCAGTGCCTGTCTGCGGTTTCTGGGCCTGGGCTGGCCTGGGCCCCTGCTGATTGGCAGGTTTGTGTAGTGGGCTTTGCTGGCTGGTTGGCGCCTGGTGGCGGGGCGAGCCCATTGGCTGGTGCTTGGGAGACGGATGAGGAACGGGAAGGGGAGGATCGTCGAGACCACCTCCGGACATCAGCCGCTGGGTCTGGCAGTTGAGACATAACCACTCCTTTTTCTGAAATAGACAGAGGACAAAAAAATGACAACTGTTACATTTAGCCGATTTTAGCGTGGTACTATAATATTTCGTTGTTAAATTATTGTTTTAATATGATCAATAAAAGGTGTTTGACATGTGATTTTATACAAGATCAAATTAATCCAGATTCCAAATCTTTCTTTCCACAATGAGCTTAAAAGCCATTTAAGTGAGCTTTAGAATGAAATTGCGCTTTTAAAAAGTCAACCAGAATGTTATTACTGCTGCTGTGATTTTGTGTTCCTTCGCGTGTCTGCGTGTGCGCAGGTAAATGAAATGGCATGTCAAACGCCTCCCTTGTGCAACTTCTTCAACTTCTCGGGGTTAAATAAGACTGACCCTTTAACACACTGATTAATATTCTAAACGTTCAATGTGGGGAATCCACCCACTTAAAGACCAGATTGCAGACACAACTGCACAAACACACACACGCGCGCACACACGAACAAGCAAATCTTATTTCCAGACAGAGCTGAGGCAGTGTAAACTCGGCTAGAGCAATTTTATAAAAAAAAGGCCATGTCACTCTGAATGCTGCCCCTTTTTTTCATCACATCAGTTCCACTCACACCATTTCACAACACACACACTGTGAGGCTGACTGACAAAAACTAACACTGCAACACGCATGCACACACACACACACACACACACACCAACAGGTGACCAACAGGTGATCTCTGGGAGGAGCATGAAAGATACTTCAGGAGTAACACGGCAATAAAAAGAAGGTAATTAGATAACTTTTTAAACCACTTTCTATTCATACGTTCAAAAATGTATAGATTTAACTGAGACTCTTCTATTACATTAGTTTCTCTAATTTACACAATGTCAAAATAGTCTCCGTGTCTCTCCAGTATCTCCTCACCCTCTGTTTATTATTTGTGTCTCTCGGCTCCGGACAGTGGCGACTGTTGTTCGGGGCTGTAGAGCAGCTGTATTACCCATGTAATGAATAATTGATGGACGCATGCCCCTTCCTCCTCGACACTTCATCTTCCATCTCCATGCTCTTCTCCACCCACTCGTCGAAACCCCTCGCCATTTTCTCTCTCGGCGACAAACCTCGGCAAACCTCTCCGGACACACTCCTCCTCATTTCGCATCTCTCCCGCCTTTACCTGGCCCCATGCGCTCGCTTCACCTGAATCACTTTTGAGGGTTTCATTTGTGTGCACAAAAGACTCTGTCACGGAGACTAATGTTAGGGACTAATGCTGTGAAGGGGTCGAGCAGTGGACACTCTGGTGCTTATTACTTATGGACTGCCAAATTTAAGACCATTAAAACCTTTGTGACACGTGGAATTAACAGGAGTGGAAAAACAAGCAAAGTCCCAATTGATTTTGCGAAAAAAAGAAAGAAAATCTATCACTCTGTATTAAGGGCAGACGTTTTAATGACCCAAGGGCTGTTTTCTCATTGGCTGTTTTATTATCAGCAGAGGTTAAACAGACGTTGCTGTTGCTGTTTGTACCGTAAAGCCTTGAACATGTGTCCAGCAGTTCCGAAACATTTCAGCCGCTCTGAGCGTTCCTTTTTTTTTTCTGTCGAAACACAAATCTGGTGGGCGAAAAAAGTGGAGCGAAAAGAAGTTGAGCAGAGACAATGGATGTATGTGGCTGCAACCCAACTCTCCCTGAGGAATACAACGTAGTCATTCCGAGCTGCGCCGTAATATCGAAAATCTCAGGACCATTTTCCGGACTCCTTTCTTTTAAATCCACACATTCCCCGGAACGTCTTTCTTCCACCGAGCGCCATTTTCAAAAGTGGAACAAGGGACTAGTGAAAGTGTCAAAACACTTGACAACACCAGATTTTATTCGACTGTGCTCGGCAGCTCAGAGCACGAAGGATCACAAGATTAAAAAAGTATAGAGAAGCTCAAACCAGCCAATGTTTGTCACAACCGCTGACAACTATGTTTCTGTTGATCATGTAATTAATGAAACCGCTAACTGTCCCATCACTCATGAAGGTGTACAATACGGAATTATAAGTGCATTTTTTCATATATATTTCAGCTAATGTGTTTCAACTGAATTTAATGAATATTGTGTCTATTAAATCTTACAGCTCAATGTAAACACAATCATATTCTTTTTAAACTGGGGGTGTTTGAGGATTGTGTTTTAAATGTTTATACCCTCTAGGGCTGAACCTGTGAGTGTATGTATATATGTATATGTATATATATATATATATATATATATATACATATATATATATATATATATATATATATATATATATATATATATATGTATATATATATATATATATATATATGTATATATATATATGTTCCATCACTCAACCACTTAGCCTATATAGCACAAAGAGGCTTCCCCTCATTATATATCACACACTGACAAAGTCAAAACTATTCTTTCGACATCTATCATATAAGTATGTTTGCGTGTGTGTTTGTACATCCCCTGAAGCAGTGAACTGTACAGTAGCGTCTGAGACTGTTGAACTGAACTAATTCCCTCCTTCCTGAGTAAGTACATTAAGTCCTACATCACACACAAACACACACACGTGTGTGTGTGTGTGTGTGTGTGTGTGTGTGTGAGTGTGTGCCATCGCTGCACCACTTAACCTACATAGCAGCAACAATCCGGGCCTCTCTCCTCCTGTCAATAAGACTCACTAAAATGCTCCATCAGTCCAAATTCCCTTTAAGCAGCACTGCTGTTTTCTTTTCTTCTGCTGCTCTCATCCTGAGACGTATTGTGCCGTCGGACTCCCTCTCTCTCTCCTGTAAATGTCTGTCCCCTTGAAATCTCAGGGGGAATTTATTTTGACTCTACCTTCCTGCTCACTTGTTTTTTCTTTTACGTTTATTTTCCCCGTGTTTTCCCCCATGCTCTTTTACAGGCTCTGTCGGTTTTGTATTTCACCAGATGAAATGCAACAGATCTGTCTTACGGATCCATCACACATGACATGGATTCATGACAGATGCAGAAACAGCTCAACCCTCATGTTCCCGCTTAGCTGCAGGGAGAGTGGCCCTGAGGGAAACTGCATCATGGTATATGTAAGTATTTTATATGAGGTTTCGCAAAAATGTGCCACATTGTCATTCATATCCGGAAAAAATGGATGTATTAATTTCAGTAATAAAGTTCAACCCTACTCAATGTGAACATCATACGCTAAACACGATCAAATATGAAATACCGTTGTGTCAAAACTCTCCATCCCTCCATTGGAAATGTGGAGCAGAATACTGCTCTAAGCTTCTCTACTTTTGACTTCACTTCTAGTCTGAGTCATTCTCATCCGTTTTTCTTCACTTTTCACATTAGCTCCTGCAGTCTCTTCACAACATGATCGCTAAACATCTCCCCCCGTCCTCTCAGCTCTCTTCCCCGCCCCGCCGTCTCCTTTTCTCCCCCTCCAACAGAGCGAAGGCTATTTTTACCCAGAGTGCCATTGTTCTGCTCGAGCGCACCCTTCCCTGGCACTGGCTGCTGCTTCAGGCTGCACTCCACTGCAGTGCACACATACAGTACACTCATACTTACACAAGCACGCGTGCACACACATGCATGTAGACACACGGTTCACGTCAATGCAAAATGGAGGAGGCCTGTGAAGCTTTAGGCTAACCAGACTGAGAGAGAGAGAGAGAGAGAGATGACAAGCAGTGGGAAGGAGAGGAGGAAGATGAGGAGGGCAGAGGAGACGCGGGGAAGTGACACCAACCGTGCAGGCGTGCGCGCGCACACACGGCAATTCAGCTTAGCCTCTAGTAATGAGAGAGAGAGAGAGAAGAAACATTAGAAGAAATGTGGGAAAAGGTGTCAGCCAGCTGAAGTGGACAAGAGGTGATGATGATGATGATGATGATGATGGTGGATGGTGGAAGTATCTGGTTTAGGCCGTTACAACACTTTTGGTAAGTTAAGTCTTAAAAAAAAAGGTCTCATTGTGAACTTTTTCAATATTTAACCAAGATGATCATCAAGTTTAGATGAACTGGAGATTCTAAAGTGTGGCTTTGAGACATCACGGGCTCTGTGATGTCTGACGAACCCCCCGCCTCTCGCCCAACGTCTGCTGGGATTGGCTCCGGCGACACCATGACCCCCAAAGGGATGAGCTGTCTAGATGAATTATCTTGAGGTGGCCAATACCAAGTGCCCTGAGTTGCCTAATCATATCTATAAAAAGGTTAGTCAAGACGTTCTGACAGCAGATGTTGTAGGAAAAAAAATGGTGTCAGTGAATGCTTTCAAGTGATGACATGAAATTTTGATACTCAGCAGAAATGTTTATTGCAATCGTTCCTCCGCTATGAGGATGTCAAACACAAGTCACGATTTACTTGTTGTAAATCAACGGTCGATAAATGTGAAATTAACAGGGGACGGGTTCGAGTACGTTAAAGTTCTTCACTGAAATAAACAAACTATCTTCACTCGGCGGAACCTAGCAATGCAGATATTTAGTCGGTGAGCGATCTTTCTACCAAGGAAACATCCACTTTGATAAGTTAACACTCTAAAGTTAATGTGGTATGGATTTATTGATGCGAAACACTTGAAGCTAATATTCCACAACTCAAAACCACTATGTAGGAAATGAACCCATTTGCCTGCTAACAAGAAGCCTCAGCTTCACAGAGTCCAGCCCTTCGCCCAGTGACACAAAGCGATGCATCATCACTATTATCACCATCATCACCATCGTCATCATCATCATCATCATCATCATCATCACGACAGCCTCACAGTAAATCCACTTAACAGGAAAGTTCCCTGCAGCCATACGGCCGCAACCCCCGGGCCAAACGCTGATCAGCCAGTGAGGGTGCAGATGGGTTGCGATTGATGGTTCACTTGAAACGTAGCCTCCGCATCTGCTGACCTGTGCACTTTTTCTATGAAATATGGCAGACTGTAAAAGCACAAGAAGTCACACGCATGACTGAACATTTACAGTAAACCTGCGTGTCCCCACAGCAGCAACACTGTGACGGCCCACGATCTTTAACAACAACTTCCAAAGCGTATCACCTCTTTGTCTTTACATGTAACCAAAAAATTTAACTCAAAACTTAAATTGCCACAAACACTTTATATATATATATATATGTATTTTTGTCATAACAATCTTCCATCTTCCCTACTCCCCGTCGCCTACTTCCTGGTTTCCTGACTTTCTAATTATTTTACCATCAGTCCTGAACCCAGTGACGCCGTGTGATTTTCGGAGCAGGTGTCACCCCCCGCTGCGCAGCTTGCATCAGTTCTGTCACCGTACGGTCGGTCTCACTTTTATAAGACGCCAAAGACGTTCTTTCACCGGAGCCCTCCCACATCCACGCGTCCTCCTCCTGCTATTTTCAGAACTACTCACTCTTGTTCTTTATCTCCCTGACTCTGGAGCTCTGTCTCCTCCTCACTGTTCTGTTTCCTCTCTCTACTTGAGTCCATTGAGATATGTTTATTTTTTTTTATTGTTCTGGGCTACTTTCTCTTTTTCCTGTCTTGTCTTCTCCTATCCAACGTCTCCTCTCTCCGTCTGGTGTCCATCAACACACAGTTTTGTGTATTAATGCGGCAATGGAGGTAGATGTAAGAGAACAGAGACAAAGGGAGAGAAAACGTACATCTTTCTCGGCTATTTTAATCTTTATTTCACATTGAAACAGTGAAAAGTGCATTTACTCAAGTGCTGTACTTGGGTACACATTGAGGGTTCGACACCACTGCGTTTCAGAGGGAAACGTCCTCTTCAACCACTGCATCTATCTGACAATTACACATAGATAACGATTACAGCGGCTTCTCCTCGGGACGCCCTTATCATATTACAGATGCCTTTGAGTTGCATGAAGTAGAAATTTTAAGCTTCTCGGATAAATGACAATGACAAAAAAGCACCCAAAATGTTCACAGCCCTCCACCACATATTATCTCACAACTGCTTAGATGTGTGACCCCCTCAGAGGGGCCAGGCCCTGGATGGGGAACCACTGGACGAACCTATACAGTTTACGAAGTAGTTGAAACTAGCGACAAAACTACGTTTCAGTACTAACATTAGAACTGCACGGATGATTTAAGTGGATGTTGCTAATACTCTTACTTTGGAGATTTTTACTGGAGTAACTTTACTTATAGGCTAATGGAGTATTTTCAAATTTCAAGTCAAGCCAACAGCAAAGTAAGTTGCAGTGAATTAGTTTGAAATGAGATAAATTGAGCATGCAAAATGCAAATGCAGTAAATGTAGTTTACTCTGACATTTAATTTTTCACAACAACTCTGTAGGGATTAGCAAAATTACACACATTCACTCTATTCAACCTTGGCCATTTGTGGAAAAAAAAGACACTAATTCTGTTCATTAGCCACAAACAAACACACCGTCTGAAATAATGGTGAAGGATTTTACCCCTTTCGCACTGTTGGAGAAGAAGAAAGGCAGGGATAGCTAGAACAAGAGGAGGAGAGGGAAATGAAATGAAGGAGAAGAAGCAATAAAAGCAGCAGAGAAAACAGGATAAGGTTCGGAATACAGCGACTCAAGCGGGAGATGGAGTGGGGGAGAGGATAGAGAGAGAGTTGACGCTTGAGGAGGAGGGAAAGGAGGAGATGAATTAAAGGTGGAGGAGGAAGTAGAGGAATAAATTAGAGAGGGAGGACGTACGGAGGGGGAGGAGAGGGGGTGAATTATAGGTGTGAAAACCAGTGAAGGAGAGGAAAAGGCAAGAGATAAATTAAAAGTGGGGAGGAAGAAAGGTAGAGGAGAGAGAAATAAATGGTAGAAAAAGGAGTAATAGAGAAGAGGGAGTGGGGAAAGAGAGGACAGCAAGTGTGTGGACGGAGAGGAGGGGGTTCACAAGAGGAGAAGCGGTTTCTTTTTCTCCGGCTTACAAGCAAAAAACATTCACTCTTCATTTAAAAAAAATCTCTTTTATCGTCACGTGAAGCCTCTTTAATTATGCAACTGTGTGGTGAGAGGCAGGTGGGCATAAGGCTGTGTGTGTGTGTGTGTGTGTGTGTGTGTGTGTGTGTGTGTGTGTGTGTGTGTGTGTGTGTGTGTGTGTGTGTGTGTGTGTGTGCTAATGTGTACACATTATGTTTTATTGCCCACATTACACTGTCACCTCTTTCACTACCGACCTACTTTCAGTCTGCGGCTATTCTTCACCGAGCCGATGTAAAAACCCAGATGACGTTTATCTGCCCACCTCCCTCCTCAGCTGATACTACGTGTAGGAGGAACTCATTAGCGTATGCGTTGTCATTTCTCAGCCGCTTGGATGATGAATATTGACACTTGGCTAAATAATAAATAAATATAATCTGATGAACGCTTTAGACATGGAGCCACATGCAGACTATCTACATGGCACGTGATGACAAAAGGCTCCTATGTTCCCCAGCTCTAGAGCAAATATCAGGAAACCCTAAAATAGGTTCCACTAATATGTATATAATATTCACTTATTATAACATGGGCTGAACTCGAGGAGTTTTCTGTTCCTCGGCAAAGTAATAAGTGCAAGCCTTTTATGGAGTCTGACCCACAGATCTTTTAACAGGCCTTGTGTCTCACACACACGCAAGAAGGCAAGCACACACGCACACACACACGCACACACACACACACACACACACACACACACACACACAACCGTGCGCACACACACACACACTCAGCACAGGGGGCAACAGCGTAAGCTTTGTACAAGTGTGAGTGTGAGTTTTTGCAAGTGCATTTCTGTGTGTAATGTTATTGTGTGTGTTTTTTGTGTGTGTGTGTGTGTGTGTGTGTGTGTGTGTGTGTGTGTGTGTGTGTTGAAGGGATCAGAGGATTTGGCCTGGCTATCCCAGCGCCGTGTCAACAGGGAACATGAAGGCAGACAGGCCAACTAACTGTTTGGAAATGCTTCTCATCAGACATATGTTTGAGTCCCGTAAACAAATAGACCACTTAAAACTGATAAGCATCTGCTATGATCCACCAGGATCATGAACTTTAAGAACTCTTCCGAGAGACTGTTTGGGTGTTGTTTGACATTATGGGATATTTTGTTTAATTTAGGCGTTGATTTTACCTTCCTTCCATCTGTTTGACAATCTGTTGTCTGTTTGTTATCCCTTGTTTGTTTCATCTTGAATTTTCTATTTCCTGTTTTTACTTTGTAGCCCATTTCCTCGTGTCTCTGCACTTCCTGTTCTCCTCTTGTAGTTGGTGTCTTCACTCTGCCTGTGTCTCCCGCCCTGTGATTGGCTGCACCTGTTCCTAATGGGTCTCACCTGTGTTCAGCTGGCCCCGCCCACCGTGTGTCTGTTTACTCTCTGTGCTTCCCTTTGTCTTGGTCAGATCCTGATGACTTTCACCCAACATGTGAGTCATGCCTGCTTTTTTTTTTTTTTACCTTTGTTTGTGGTTCCTGTTCTGTTCAGTGATGTCTGTGATTGTTCCTGTTTATACACCCGTGGCCACCCTTAGTTGGATCTAGTTTTAGTTATTTTCTTCAATCATTGGTACAACGTGAATGTGATTGAAGTGGCTGTACAGTTCAGTCGCCTGCATGATCAGCCGGGTTTCTTACAGGATGCAGCTGTTTTCAGTGAAGGGGCTCCGATAAATCCACTGTATGTTCTCTGCCCCGCACGGTGGCGAAGTTCAGCACCGGCTGGAAGATTTAACAGCTGAAGAGCCTGATATGTTTCTCAGGAGTTGATATGGGGGGAAGAATAAATGTAGCTCAGCGTCTGATTAATGAGTGAAACCATTCAAGTGTTTATGGTGAAAAGATGAGTCCAGAGTTTTCTATCTTTTACATTTAGGTTGAACTTGAAACGTCTGGTTACCTCACTACCACTCGGTGCGACTTCATTTATTTAACAATTTATTTTATTTAATTCATATTTTTTTCTCCTTTAATTTTTCTGCCGTTGAAATAATGCAATGCAATTTAAAAACTGTCCTTGAGCTAAGTTTAGAAAACCTGGTTTCTGTGCTCACGTCTCATTATGTGTCTACTTCTAAAGCTGCACTTCTATTCTTAGACATCTTAAAAGATACAACTCCTATTTTTTTCTTTCTTGTTCTCATCTGCAGAGCAGCAACACAAATTACCTCTTCGGGGACACAAAAGTTTACCAAGCTGAAGTTCTTGTCTCGCTGCGCGTACACAGACTTCAACCTCATCCGCGGTGGTGGTGGTGGTGGTGGTGGTGGGGGCTGCTGGGTAATATTGGGATTCAATTGATCTGGCCTTGGTTTCAGAATGAGAGAGACCGCAGTCTTTGAAGTGCTGAAGTGTGTACTTTGAAGTGCAAGGAGGCAGCGCTCACTTGGACAGGAGCATTATTGGGCAACGGGGAGGGAGGGGAGCTGCTGGCTCATCCCGCAAGGCGAAGGAAAAGACACGATCAGACAGATGCGAGGGAGGAAGTTAGGGAGAAGAACAAGTTTAGCCAAGGGCTTAGACTGAGGAGAGCAGAGGGAAAGTCTTCCAGTTGTTCACCAGTACGTGTTGACTCTGTGTATTTGATCGGAGTACACAGAGGGGAGTCACTTGGCTGACAGAAGAGCCTCCCCCGATTAAAGACAAAAAAAAACCCTCAAATGAGAGACTCGGTGGAAGAATGAAAAACAAACGTTTGGTCTGCACCGAGACTTTAGCTGCAGCAAAGTAGTCGTCACTTTCCTTAGACCCTCCTTTTTTAAAATCACAAGCCAAATACCTTCCTAAGAGGAAATGTTTCCAAGGCCATTATTAGTTATATATGTCATTTTTTTTCAACTAGTTTTGACATTTTGTGCCAGGTGTGATTGGTTGTTGAAGACCTCTGACGCTTGCAGGACCAGTTAGAAGACATGGGGGGAAGGAGGTCAGAGGGAGAAATAAGCACTGGACAGGATCGAAAGAAAGAGGATGTGAAGCCGGTACGAGGTGGCAGGAAACATTTTGGGGGGTGGAAAACAGAAAGTGGTTCCCTGACATACAGTGTATGGATGTATATTTGTACCTAAACTCAGTGTACCTGCAGACACTGAGTTTTTCTCCTTCCCTGCCAAAACTACGGTGGCCCTGAGGTGCAAACCACAACAACAACTCACGCAATTTCTCCATCGGTAGCAAAGGGGAATGGTACTGTGTGAAGAGAAACATATAAAGATAGGAGCGGCAATATGTATTGCCCTCACTACGTTTTCACTCGCGAACGTTAACTTAAGCATTGTAAATGACAGACAGTGTGACCAATCAGGAAGAGGGGCAGTGACCGATATGTACCTACCCTTTCCGTTTCAGTCTCACCAATGCTGTTGTGTTATGTGATTTGCTGTTGTTTATTGGCGATTTGCTGTTGTGTTTTGGCGATTTGCTGTTGTTTATTGGCAATTTGCTGTTTTGGCGATTTGCTGTTGTGTGATTTGATGTTGTGTGATTTGCTGTTGTGTGATTTGCTGTTTTGGCGATTTGCTGTTGTGTGATTTGCTGTTATGGCGATTTGCAGTTGTGTGATTTGCTGTTATGGCGATTTGCAGTTGTGTGATTTGCTGTTATGCTGTGGTGATTTGCTGTTGTGTTGTGTTGAATTGCTGTTGTGGTTTGCACTTCAGGGCCACTGTCCAAAACCATTGTCGCTCTATGCAAAGCACTATGATGTATGAATGGTAAATGCAAAGAGATTAATTTTAAGGCTATGGAAGTCAGTATAAGACCTTCTTCCTTGAGCTCACTGGCATATTACACATGGGAAAGTATTATGTGCTGGGCAATTTTAATACATTGTCTGATAGAGCAAACATTTCTGGATGGACTTGCTCGGTACAATACTGAACCTGACTGGCACTAAAATCCAAATTGTGCCATCAACCTCTTTCCTTGTGTTGTGCTGCTAATACAGCAGTGTAATATACTATTCTCTTTAAACAAGCCCCACTTCTGTGTTTATTTATATTTTGTCTATATGTGTCTCTGTTATCTCTACTGTAATATTCTTTTAGCACTTTGAAAAGTGCTCTATAAATGAAATGTATTATTATTATGAACAATCTTGACAAATATACTATTTGAAAAGAGAAAACATGAAAGAGGAGTGGAGTGGGTGAAAAGACCGAGGGAACATGAAGTAATCAGAGAGCAGGCGGAGACGCAGGCAGCATGTCACAGTGAAAGCGAGAGGCAGGGGGAGAGGATAAGGATATCAGTGCGTTAGGAGAGATGAGAGGAGGATGAGGGGAGAGAGGAAGAGAGAAGAGAGGAGGAGGAAAGAAAAGAGAGACGGATTACAAAAGTGTACAGTGAATTAGTTCTGCCTCATGAAACTGGCAGTTCTGGTGAAGAAATGCTTTGTGGCTAGGATTTGTCTGTGTGTGTGTGTTTGTGCATTCCCATTCAGTGTTTGTGTATTTGCATGGATATGGAAGGAAGTGTGTGTGTGTGTGTGTGTGTGTGTGTGTGTGTGTGTGTGTGTGTGTGTGTGTGTGTGTGTGTGTGTGTGTGTGTGTGTGTGTGTGTGTGTGTGTGTGTGTGTGTGTGTGTGTGTGTGTGTGTGTGTGTGTGTGTGTGTGTGTGTGTGTGTGTGTGTGTGTGTGTGTGTGTGTGTGTGTGTGTGTGTGTGTGTGTGTGTGTGTACACACAGAGCATCACTGGCTCCCCAGAACAGAGCTGACGCCGTGTTGACATTTAGACAAAAGCACAAGCTCCGTCTTTTGAAAGAGCAAGTCTGAGTGTGAAGCTCTCACAGAGGTGACAGGGTCAGACATGACTGCTCCTGCTGCTGCTGAGTATAAAACAAAAATAGGAAAAACCAAAGAACACATAAACTGTACCTGTGACGTCCTTTCATCTTCAACTCTCTCACAGCCACACAGCCACACACACACATGTAAAAGCTGGGACTCATTTCTGGTGTGAACCACGGTTGATAAACCAAACAAAACAATGCTTCTCCCATAAGTAGCAAGTCATTGCTTTATCCAGAGCAGAACAGCTCATCCTCACCGTCGGATCACGGAGAAGTTAGACAAAAATAAGCGCCGGGTTCACTGACGCAATAGTCGCTGACATCTGGGTAATTCAAGTTTTCTAAAAGCTCGCTCTCGCAAAGCTGCCGCTTACGGTCTGAGAAGGAGCCCGCAGGCTCAAAGTGTCACAGAGTTTTCAACACGTCCTCCCACTCATACGAGGAACTCTGTCGTGTGAGTCGGACCGCCTCTACCGGCGACGAGAGGAACGCCACAAATACTTTCTCCGTCTTAGAACATCGTGGGCTTTAAGTGCATGTGTAATGAGTTTGTAAGGGTGAGGGTCCTGGCGAGGGTGACATGGCCGATAATCAGCACAATTACTTAGAATATGAGAAAAACCCATTTCCTTACAGAAACTTGACGGACTTATCAGGTTTGTCGCTAATCTCTAGTGGTCGTGTACATAACTACCAAGAGGTCTGCGATCCATACAACGACCACACCACACCACCGACATACGTTTGTCGTATGAGTCGGAGCCCAGTCTCCGTTTTGTTGAGACTTCAATTAAAATTATCGGGGACATACACAAATTCTGACAAAAAGAATAATTTGAGGACTATTCTTATATTCATATAGTATCCATGTATCCATGAACACCAAAGTCCATCGTAGAAGAACTTGGTTTAAGTGTATTTGCTATAATCAATTTGTTTTTAGATGCATTTACAGATATGTAATATATTGGCTTATAATAAGCGTCCCATCTTTTGTTTCAGTAGTTTTGGTCGTATAGATTGATTTTAACAACAATTGTAAAAGAAGATGCTTCGCCATTCAGAAAAAAATAGATTCACGGCTGCATGTGAGAAGGAAACTGTAATACTGTTTTAATTATGAGTTAGAAATGTCTTCACATGACCAAAGTTTAAATTTTTGTCCGCACGCACGCACGCACGCACGCACTGACATAGTGTGTAAAGGTCATTGCCATCATTGGTCATTGCCATCTGTCCTTCAATGTCTGACTCACCTCCTCCATCCCCAGCTCCTCTGACTGTTTTCTCCCGCTCTCCCTCTAATGTGTGTGTGTGTGGGCGTGTGCCTGTGCGTGCACGTGTGTGTGTGTTTGTGTTTGTTTTGACCCTGACTTACAGTGTGCTGCTGAGTCACCCTCGATAAAAATCACACAATTCTTTTTGCATACTGTGCAGCCAGACAACATCTAGGTCAGCCTGCACTCTGCCATTTATGGGATTCAGTGTTTTGCTCAAGGGCACGTCAACAGGTAGGATCTCATCCATATTGAAGCGAGTCCTGTTTGGTAAGGTGGTGGGCAAGGGTACAGGCGAGATGGGGAAGGATGGGATGACGCTCCACTTTCATGGCTGCGCGTGTGGAGTCGGCCACATGCTATCATACATGCCAGTTGTGTCGAGACCGGGCTTTTAGAGTATTTACCTGCCTCCAAAGCACCTGTGTCTGAGTAATGCTGGCGTATAGTCCTCACTAAAGCACGGATCTATGTTCAGCACAAGATTATGAAAAGTGTTCATGTTTTCTCAGATGCGGAGTCGTGAGACTTTCCTGGCCCCGGTCGAGTGTCGTGCTGTACCAAAGCCTGGTAATCCTCGTAAAAGACCACGATCTGAGTCTGACGGCGACGTCCATGTTACACAGACGGGCACCGATCCAGTGTATCTGTGTGTGTGTGTGTGTGTGTGTGTGAACACTGCAGCAGCAAGGTGATGTTTCTGCAGCATGTGACACAACTCCCCCAATATTAACAATAATACACCGCATACAACACACACCTCCATCGCCGGCGCGCACATATACACGTGCCTAACCTTTAAAAAAAAAAAAAAAAGGACACCTTCATATGTTGACGAGGGCTCCGGATGAATCACGCTGCTGCAGCTGTTTGTATTTATTATTTGGCTTTTTCTTTTTTCTCTCATTTACATTCAGTGCCTCTTGAATCGTTTCAAGTCTTTCTGTCTTTCTTCCGTTCTTAACTCCTCCTTTCCTTTCTTTTACAAATGTATATTATTCCATATTCAGAGCAGATATAGACAACTTTTTGGCCAAACTTGACATTACAACGTCAAAACTGATTGCACAGTGTAATGGCGATGGAAAGACGACATTATATTGGTCCACTTTGAATCTTGATTTCACCATGTAATTCTCTTGGCCAAAAGAAAAATGGCGACTTGATTTACGGCACAAAGGAACTGGGTCACACATTGCATAACCAAATCAAGTAGAGTATAGCGTTCTCCCAGTATCTATCCCCAGAAATGGAACTAGCTCCAGGACTCGAGAGGCTTCAAAAAGAAAGATGCAGTTTGTCTTCTCTCTACCAGATCAGTACATAACACAACCAGCCAACTTATTAATACATTTAACTCAAGATGATTTGTTCCAACTGGATTGTTATGTTTGTTTTCTGCATTGGAGAGTAGCCAGGCTGCTGGCATTGGTAAGTTAACGCCAGGAGCCAGAAAACAAAGCTTCAGTGTACAAACGTCACATGATGAATATTGACGAATATTAGCAAAGAGCGTGATCCCCTTTTCCCACCGTGCGTCGGTTTGTATGTGGGTGTGAAAGAAAACGCCTGGGTGTTGGAGGAGCAGCAGTAGCTGCAGGGACAACACGACTGCTGCATGGTGATTATTTCTCATCTCTGCGTCGTGATGACACGATGCCTGTCGCCGCAGCTCGTATTGCCATTGATTAGGTGTCGGTGACAATTCTCTTCTCCCATTATTCGTTCATTGACTGGGACGGAGGGGCCAAACCGGAAACTGATGTCCCACTGGTGAGGAGGCAACCGGCGTTTGAATAATGAAACATGGATGGAGAGGGACCATGAGAGATAACTAGGGTCTTATGGTGAAAATCCCAGTATATGTCGACTTTATAGTCGTATTTCTTGTTGTTTCTATTGGTAACACTGACGTTGATACAGATAAATAATCAGACAGATTGAATGAAAGCCGTCAGTTCAGAATATCTAACCTCAGCAAATGAAGGTTTACGTAAAGACTTTATTGATAAAAACGCCACAGATTGTGTAAAAGTGTGTATCTGTTACTCTTATCCTATTTGTATTTGTGCTTCCAAAGAAGTGAAGTGAAGGGGAAGCGGCTGTTCGCAGATCAATAACCAATAACTATTAATTCACACACGGCCCCTGACAGGACAATCGATAGAGAGAATATGGTAAGGCATACGATGGGCAAACTATCATATTTCCTGGTTTCCTACAGATAGTTGGTAACATAGTGTTTTAACTTATATGTGAGGAGTTTATCTCCTCAATGTCTATCATAATTTGTGTATATTCTTTATTTTTAAGGCTTTATTATTACTTTCATCTTTGCTTATAAAAATAGGCCTCAAACCAGAAAAAATTGGGTTTTGTCAGGGCCCTCCGCTACCGTTTTTGAAATATTCATATGAGAGTTTTCAAATCCCCAGGTCTGGTTTTTCTTTCATGCACCAAACAAACCATCCAACCCAAACCTCCTCCCAAGATGGTTTTGCAGTGCGATAAAATCTCATTCATTTCATTGTGACCTTTCGAAGGCGACGAAAAAGTTAACAGAAACAGAAACTTCGGTGATAGCCTTAGAAAGATTCATACATTCCTTTGACTCGTCTGAGGACAAAGTTTACCAAAAAGGTAATTTGGAAGCTGTGAATGTGAAAAACGATACAATACTCTGTGGCCATTTTTCATGATCCAAACATTAAATAGGTCACAAGATTTAGCTGAGTCGGCGCGAAGTCCCGACATAATAATTCACGAGTGACAGCGCAGCCGGAAGACAAGGTGAGGGGTCAGAGGTGAGATGGACGACACAGAGCGGGGTGGAGGAGAGCAGAGGAGGGAGGGGGGTGGATGGAGAGATGGAAAAGGGGAGAAAAGGAAGGACGGAGGTGGGATGGGTAATTTTTATTTTCCTTTCAGTCACTTTTTAAGACATGAAAGTTCAAATTACATCTCCTGATGAATCATAGACCATTTTATGAATACATAACTTTTTTTTGTCATTTCAAGAGTTTAACTCTTTGACACAACATGTCTCCTACTTCACTGTCCGGACCGTTCAGTGAATGTACACTCGGTTTGGTAACTGTAATTGGTGATCATGCCGTTCGTTCATACGGTGAATTGAGTTTTAAGTTGAGCACAGAGAAACGCTTCCCGCCTACGGCAGATTCATTTGACAACAATCGTCCGAGTGTCCAACAGGGTTAAGTGACGTTGCAGAAGTTTGTAGCTGGGCAGCAGCTCTCATGTAATCATGACAATCGATGTCAACAAAGCCACGGACGCCACCTGCACTCCCACTTTAGAACATGAGCTGTTGATACATTAAACGGTGCTCAGGTACCAGGTAGAGAAACTGTAGGATCTCAAGGACCCGGAGACGCAGTCTAGTGAGTGAGGAGGACAGTTATTGACGTAACCTGGGCCCACAGGTTGTCTTACGCCAACCGTTTATCCCATAAAACCGAAACAAGAAACACTTCTAACCTTAACGGTCGAACAATGCAAGCGGCCATTCGAAGTTTGTGGAAACCTTCTCACTCTCAAGGTCTGTAACTGGTCCTCACAGACAGAGAAGTAAAGGGACACACACAGACCCGGATTTACGAATGCAAGCAAACGCACAAATCATATGATGGCAGTCCGTTCAGCTGCACTGGACTGAGTCAATCAGAGGAAAATAATTTGCTCCATAGTGTGCAGGGCTGCAGTGACAATGAGGCTCCGCTGGGACGAAAATAAACACAAAAGAAATGGAATATTATTATTATAGAATATTGTGTAAAAAAAAAAGAAAAGAAGTGCACAACAGCTGGTGGCAGATTTGAAGCCTCTGTGTTTTACTGTTATTGAGAACCTATAGTCGCCACAGTCCACACACACGCACACACACACACACACACACACACACACACACACACACACACACACACACACACACACACACACACTGCATTACACTACACTACATTGTTATTTCTCTACATCCCAAGGGACAACTTAGAGTTAAAGCAACCCTACAGGAAATATATACTGTATATATACACACACACACACACACACACACACACACACACACACACACACACACACACACATTGATTAGAAGCTGAGAGAGCGGATTGGTCAGTTACAGGGCAGAATCTACTCCAGTTGGACCGAGAGAAGCCTTGACTGTAATTTGATTCACCAAAGTGCTCCGGGGAGTGTTTTTCTAATTGTTTTATGCTTGCGTGTGTGTGCGTGCGTGCGTGCGTGCGTGCGTGCTGGGGAGGCAACATCAATTTACCCTCCTCACCCTAGGGAGTTAAAGAGATAGTACACCTGCTTTTCTCTTTGCCTCATTCTCTGTTTGCCATAAATCTCTCTCTATCATTCTGCCTCATTTCCATACTCTTCTTTTAGTCCACCTCGATATAAACGTGACAGCATTGGTGCACATCACTGTAACAATCTGTTATCGTTTGGCTACCGCTGCTGTAGATATAAATGTAAATGTATGATAACAAACAATGGGGAAATAACAGGTTATAGGTTAGGTCAAGTAGGTTGAAATCAAGGTAGACAGTAAAATGACTCACAGAGAGTTCAATTACTCTAAAATGGCAAATAGCATTACACCGCCCCGAACACTCCTGGTCACTGTGGTACACGCAGATTGAACAGATCTTATTCTGCTAATTCCATTTATGTGTCTTGTTATTCCTCCTCTCCAGTTGTTTGATTGAACAACTGGAGAATTTCTGAAAAAAAACTCACCCCCTGGCTACTGACAATATTAACATACTAAAATGTAGGAAAGTGCAGTGTCTATTTGTGAAGATGGTAATTTGATCTGTGGTCAAAGCAGAGAGACGTGGAGTTCACAGTCTGCCGAGGAGATGCATCACTAAATATAGTCGTTCATAATACATATAAATCACTGCAGCAGGTGTTGGACAGCCGTACAGTAGCCCCTGCTGTGACACAGTTTTCTCTCCTGCCATCGTTTTGGTCTCTCTTTTACATCTTCCACGGTTTACTTTTTCTCCTCTCTTTCTTCCTCTTCATCCGATTCCCTCTAATTTCCCCCCATCACTGTCAGCTTGTCAGTGATGGGGTGATGAGAAATTGAGTTTGGATCCAATTAGAGGACCGACAATAGACTGTGTGGCTGTATTTTTTCCGAGTGTAATTTGGCCAGCGGTTAGCAAACTAAACAGACAAGGCTGTGACCGCGTGGGCACCGTGCTGAATGGAGACACAAGGTAGTCCGTGATTTAAACACCCGTGAACAGACCTGTTTCTGGGTGTTTGGAGGAACATCGATGTCAACTTTCAGGAATGCATTCCATGTCTGTTTTCTTTTCTTTCTTTTTTTAGAGCTCTGTTGAATGTGTTTCTTTCAAAAGACCAGGTCCTTCAAATGCAAAAATATGCAGGCTGGATGTCTTCACGTGTGCAAAACTACAATTACAAAAACGAAACGGATTAACTCCTTATTTTGTGACTGAAGTCTGACTCGAGTCCAGGTCTTGAGTCTACTCTGTAGCTTTGGCGACCTTGACCTTGGCTAGACGATGCAAATTGAAAATAGAATTCCTCCCCCCCGCGAGCTACTGGGGCTCATTTTTTTACTTCTCTTCCAGTTATTTTCCTTCTGTTATTTTCTAATGCGAGACGAACCCGCCCTCACTTCCTGCAATTTCACGCTGCTACGGTATTA
Organism: Scophthalmus maximus; assembly: GCF_022379125.1. Taxonomy (NCBI): domain Eukaryota; kingdom Metazoa; phylum Chordata; class Actinopteri; order Pleuronectiformes; family Scophthalmidae; genus Scophthalmus; species Scophthalmus maximus. The sequence continues at coordinate 17,547,743 of NC_061517.1, read as the reverse complement.
TGGTTCAGTTTGATTCGGACCGAGACCAACCTCTCTCGGTTGCACCACATTCTGGTCCTTTTGGTCCTGACTGTGGTCTGAGGCAACTTTCACACTCGCTAATTTGGTTTGGACCAAACTAAAAAGTCGGAAGGTCCGGAGCAGACAAGATAGGTGCGGCGGTACCCTAGTACTGCTTTCGTTATACCTTCAAACAGAATACCCCTGTCAAAACCTGTCCTCCACCTTTCCATAGCATCAACATGCCACTATGTTTAGTCACGTGTCAGAACAGACAAATGCTGAAAGGTCACACGAATCCAGAAATTACTGTAGAGATAAATGCCGAGACGCATCAGCTCTACTGTAGGTTCAGATACTGTCAGCACTCCAATATGAGAAGACTTTCTGCCTATAATGTAAACACAGTCAATCTAAACTCCAGCGTAGAGAAGGTGGCTGTGTGATCGTCCTGTTTGATTGTGATTATTCCGAAATGTGTAATAATTATGGATGGTTCAATGCTCTGCCACTCAAAATCAAAGCACCTAATTGCATTTGATCCATTAACATCAGGGCACCAGATATTCATCCTGGCAGCAGCGAGAAGCCAGCTGAGATCAGCACCATGGACAGAGGCATCTTCAAGCCGCATTAACCCCAACTCGCCAGCAGGGGGACAGGCAGCAGCTGCTGATGTGAGCGCTGTGTTCTCTTCTTCACCGTGGTGTGGGGTGGCGACGGAACCTACTACACTGAGCAACGTGGGGCTAGCCAGTGTGCGGGGAAGGGAAGGGGAAGAGTATCACATTAGCATTTCAAAATCACAGCGAAAGTGTTACGGAGAGAGACAGAGGAGAGGAAGAGAGAGGGGGCGAGTGAAGTACAGAGAGGGAAGGATGAGAGGAGGCAGGAGGGAGAGACAGATACTGTAGAGAGGGGGGGGGGAGCAGTGGAATACAAACCACTGAGCTGCTGGTTGCAGCTGGATTTTTCTAGTTCTACACACATCACACGCACACACACTAACACACACACACACACACACACACACACACAGTCGTGCCTTCCTGACTTCAGGGGAGATTTTATTGACTTACATTCATTTCCTGGAGACTAACCTTAACCATCAGATATATATATACACACACACACACACACACACACACATATACTGTATGTAAGATTTATATATATATATATATATCATCAAATATATTATAGCATATGTATGAAAACCTAATCTTAACCCTAACCAAATCTCTCTCTCACACACGCACGCACGCACACACACACGCACACGTCCAGGGAAAGCGCCAATCAGAGGAAACCATTCCACTGTTCTGGTTTCTGACCAGGGTGCATTTTAACCAACTGGATTTTATATCATACACAATGTTTCGCGAACTAGGACATGGTATATGTTAAACGACTTGTTTCATTTTCATCACACACAAGCTAAAACCAGGATATTATTCAAATTCAAATGTAAAAAAATGAATCCTCTTTTTAACTCATTTCCAGGTGAATCCAGTGAAAGCCCATTGCACATATAGTATTTGTGAGTATAGTTCGTTCAGCAACCGCACACAAACGTACCCAGTGTATATTCATACAGTACAGTTCCTCATGATATGACACCCCCCCCCCCCCCAATCCCCCGAACCATGGTACAGTCCAATCCTAACCTTTTTCACTCCTTCCCATCTCACCCTCCTTTAGCCATACATCATCTTCTCTCTCTTTTCCCTTCTCCGTGCATCTCAAGCTCATTTTCTCATGGCGTTCTTTGCGGGGGCCGTTATTTGTCACCATGAATGTGTAGGCGTATGTGTTTTGTGCACGCCAGGTTAGGATGTGTGCGTTCTTTGCACGTGTGCTCACTGGCTTCTCTCTCTCTCTCCTGTCCTCTTGCCACCTCTCTTAGCCATTATTGCCGAGCTTTGGCACCGTTCACAAATTCGAGACGGAGGGAGTACGTATGCACGTATATGCGTGCGTGTGTGTGTGTGTTTGTGTGTCTGTTTGTGTGTGTGCTGATTGGACGCTCCGAGCCATCATGACACACCGCATGCATACATGGGGACGCAAACACACCCACAGAGGCCTTTTGGTATCACCATTAGTCATCGCGCCTCACGCTGAGCTGAGCAGATGAACAACATGCTAGTGACAGAGCTAATTCTACGGCCCGCGCACATTCGTTTATCTGAGCGGGGGCGAGTGTGTTTTCCTGAGTGGTGTTGGAAATATGATCCAAAGCAAGACTGCAATGGTTACTTAGTAAGTCTCATATCCCTCTCCAATTGCCTGTTCTCACCTCTGGTTTTCGAGGGAGACAGACTGGTGCGTTTTTGTTTTTTTCATTTCTTCCACAACTAGACACAAGCCATTTTATTTAGCACGGCTAATACAGCAATGTATTGTTTGCAAAGCAATTTATCGTTGCAATAATTGATGGACAAAATCCTTTTCTATCTCGGAAAATGTGGCAAGGTGTCATGGGTCTGCTTACTGTACTATGAACAAAAACAGAAGCTGCTACCAAAATCTGACCAAGTTCAGTTTCAGGAGTCGGGCTCGGGGGCACAGTTGAAAAAAACGAATGACAATATGCACATGTATAACAACAATAACACATAACACAACACTAAGAATAATACGATAAGAGAGTGGGTGTAATGAGTGGTTTATTTTTGTGAAGTTTGGTTTGTTTGTAGTCAGATTCACCTCATGTGAACGGTCCTCAGCTACAGTATAGTATTCATGTACATACTAGTAGAAGTTGCCAATACTGATACTCTTGTTGTAAAAAAAGTGAGCTGTAGTGATAGTTATATCCACAGACTCCTTCAACAACTTATACATTAACTTGTTTTGTGTGTTGTTGCTGTTTAGACTTTCACTATGGCAGGATGGAAACATGTGAATGAAAGTGTTAACCACCTTTATTTACTGTTTCACTAGTTTGATTTTTCAAATTGTAAAATTCTCCAGCCTTCATGGAACCACAGTGTGAGATCGATTTTGCTTGTTTGCTCGAAATGAGCTACATTTCAGGTGAAGGTATCCATGACAAGACGCACAAACCCCGTGAAGCCCTAATGTAAAACAACAACAAGAAAAAAGCAACAGAGAAAAAAGGGCAGAGGGAAGAAAAGAGGAGGCAGAAAGAGAGAAAGTGTGAAGAGAACAGCTGGAAGGAAGGAGGGATGAACAGAGGAGATAATGGAGCAGAAACACATGGAGCCTCAGTCTCGGAGGCAGAACAGCCAGCTGAGGGAGGGAGGGGGGAACCCATCCCCCACCCCCCACAAACATCGACAGAATGGTACAGCCCACTTTGGAATCATCCATCCGGTGGGCAGCACCAGGGAGCAGACTGGGCATACCCATCATTTAGTGAAGGGAGCCGGAGCTCATGGCTCCACCGTTTCTCTCAGTCGTTCAAAAGATGAGCTCGTCGTTCACTTTTTTTCCTTTTTGTCTGAACCTCAACAGTGGGGCCTGCCCCAAGAGAATAAACGTCTGTTCCCGGCCGACCGACCGACTGACAGAGGGATGAAGTTATTGCTAATGTGTCAGCCGAGCGTTTGCGTACAGATCGATCTGAATTCACCACACTGAGGGGAAGATCCCCGGAACAAATTGACCACACGTTCGCACATTCATACATGATCCAGCCGTACTAAGTTTTAACCTGGTCTTGTTTTTTGGGGGGGGGGCAGTGGTTATAAGGTTATTAGGGCCAGTGAACTTTGGGCAGAATTAATACAGAGCAATACACATTTTCTTCAATATGTGTCTTTCTACATGTAACTTTGTGGCTCCTTTATATTTGTATCTTTATCTGTGTGTGTGTGTGCGTGCCTGTGTGCGTGTGTGCGTGCGTGCGTGTGTGTGTGCGTGTGTGTGTGCGCCTGCGCCTGTGTGCGTGTGTGTGTGCGCGCGCGTGTCGCACGTCTTGGTAGCTGTCAGTGTCAGTGATGGGCAGCCACACACGCACGCAGGATCAGGATTTGACAGCTGATTGGCAGATGGACCCCCAACATCCGTCACGGCAACAACAGAGGACATTGTCAGGCTGTCAGGGCGGAGTTTACACAGAATAGTGGCTTTATTAGGGGTTTGAACTTCTTTCTTTTTTTCTTCTTCACTATGTGGACTGAGATTTGTGAACGAGACGACAGCTGGCTGACTGAGATATTCGTGTTGTATATGAACTCGATGACTCTAAACAACACAAAAGACCAGGGCTTTGTTTTTCAAGTTTTACCTAAATGTTATGTTAGGTCTAGTGTGTGTTTGATTGTGGCAGTATTGCATTTTCATGTAGTGTATGTGACATCAAGCATCTGCCTTGCGGAAGGGTCTTTGAACAAGACGATGAATCTATGCCGTCAATCGACCGTGTGGCCTGTAAAACATCCATTTATTCTGTGGGTATCTATAACTTTATGAATTTAAACTACTTTGCAGTGCTACAGCATAATGGTGAAACGTGAATGATTCCTGCGTTGATAGGCTCCATTACCTAATGGCAACCTGTGGAGGATCCATTTAATCATTTAGCGCCTCCGGCTTTTGGATCTCAACCCATTCTGTGACAAACGGGCGTTAAAAGGTCATTTAGCATCGTTCAACAAGTGCTTACCGCTTTTTCGCGGACTTGCGACTCCTCTCATGTCCTCATCGGGACTGTGTATTATCTGGCTATATAAATGGAAAGATGTTTAAATATTGTTCGGCATCTGTTTTTTACAGCTACAGCCACTGTCTGCGGCTAAAGCATGGCAGGGGTAGAAAATGAAGATGAAGAGAGAATAAAGGAATAATTCTTGAGCACATCACCTGAATAGGAGACAGGACTAATGTAGAACTGAAGGATTTTAGATCCGGTGAAATGGAATATTCCTCATTACTCTGGATCTTGGAGACATGATGTTTGATGGGTTTTTTTTTATGTTTGTTCATTTTAAATGTAGGTGCAGAGCAAGGAGAGATGTGAAGAACAGACGCCATTCTCATGCTCCGCTTCCCACCTGAGAAACAAGGAGCGAGTGAATAGAAAAAGGCGTGAATCAATGTTCTTTCTGCCTGTCACAACCCCAAAACACACACATCTCACACACACACGCATGCACTCACACACACACACACACGCGCACAGGAACACACACACACACACACACACACACACGCACACACACACACACGCACACACAGTACCATGACAGACATAGTCTAAAACAAGAAAAGGAATGAGAAAAAAGACATAGGGCGAGTGCATCTGAGTCATTCACCCTTTTCATTGAATAATCAATGTGAGTCATGACTCTGTGTGTGCGAGCGTGCGTGTGCATTGGGTTCTCTTTAGTAATACTGTACGTGTGCACCTGTACGATCACAAACACAGACACACATCCATGTTGAATTGAATTGGCCTCATGAGTGACTCATCTTTGCAGGATTTAAAATGGTGCATGTGTGAGAGAGAGATAACGCGTCAAAGAAAAGGTTTGTCTTTGACGCGACAAATCGGACTCCTGGACAGGAACAGAAAATGTTTGTGGGGGCGGAAATAACCTAAAACAGAGACACTGCTTTTTTACTTCAGTCCATTTATATGCCCACACGGTCTCCTGCTGTCAGGGCCGGTGCGTTTCTTCGTTAAAACCTCCGCTGTGCTCGGAGGGAACGGGTCAATTGCTGACGTCTGAACGCATGAATCCAATGTTCACAGTTGTGTTAAAGGCTCTCTCTCCCTCTGAGGCTGCGACGCGAGTCTCAGTTATTGGTAATCAAACACCAGCCCCTTGATTAAGATTCCCGAGCAGAGAGCATGAATCATGGATGTTTTTTCCGCGGCAGGGGGCCGCAGGTAGTGATGACCACCTGCCAGCCGCGACTTTCTGCAGCATTTCCCCCTCCTCAGCCCTCACAGCTCAGGATCCGATTTGAGGTCGACGTATTTCTTCACACGGGAAAAAAACCCTGCGCTCTGCCTCGGCTGCAACCTCTGATAACAAGCTGTGTGTCACTTACAGATACCCCCACTCCAGTCGGCCACTATGACTCCGAGGATCGAGCCTCGACACTCGGCATATCGCTCAGAGAGAATCCTTCATTGGGCCTCAGCGGCTGATTCGGTTCCAGCAATAGTATTTTTTATTTTTTTTATTCTCCGTCTTACCCGTGTCCCCCGGCGCCGTCCTGGTGAAACAGCGCTCGTCTTGTTTTCCATCACTGGCAATTTGGCAAAGCTGTTGCTAAGATTCCGAACCGTGACACCGCTTCCGCAGCCCCGATCCCAGCGGAGAAGTCGACCTCACTCCATCACAGCTCTCGACCTGCGGGTTGCCGATCCCTCTCCCCCAGAGTCCTCCATTTTGTGTCTTTTTTCCCCCCATGTCAGTGGTAATGTAATGTAGGTTAGGATGTTTCTACCGCCGCCCAGTATGTGCGGGCTTACACACCCGCGAGGCCTTGTTTTCATGGCAAACAGCTGATCGACCAATACCAACTACACCAATGTTTTCACGGAATTTTAAAGGAATCAATTCGTCAACTGATCCACACAAGTGTGTCAAACGGGAAATCAAGTCCGCGTTTCCTCTTGCCGAATGGTGTGCAGCTAATTCTATTTGAAAATGTGACCCCGCAAAGACAAATAAACGCAAATCCTGACTGACCTACATGTGTGATTTTCATATAGTGTAGAAAAGAACAGAGAAGCCTCTCCAGCCACCATCAGTGGCCGACCTGACTTATGCTATCGTGGTGCAATGGAAACGAATCCCTGCAGACTGGTTCCAAAGTCTTGTGGGAGAAGCTTCCCAGTGTTGTTTCTTTAGGAGTAGATGCAGTGATACTCTCCTTTTCTCTTGACTAATCCATCATTTTGGCTGCACTACACAGGCAATTGAATCCTGCTGTACGGATCTACAGATCCCCAGTTTCAGTTCAGTATGTATTTTTTCTAAATCACAGCTACTGCAGCCATTTGAAAAACCAAAAAAAAAAAAAGAGTGGCTCCCAGAGGCAGCTTTTTCTTTGTTCTGTTGGGGGAACTCCCATTTTTCTCTTCAGCAGTATCGTTCCCTACATCTGCATCTTTGGGACCTTTAACTCGTGTGTGTGTGTGTGTGTGTGTGTGTGTGTGTGTGTGTGTGTGTGTGTGTGTGTGTGTGTGTGTGTGTGTGTGTGTGTGTGTGTGTGTGTGTGTGTGTGTGTGTGTGTGTGTGTGTGTGTGTGTGTGTGTGTGTGTGTGTGTGTGTGTGTGTGTGTGTGTGGGGGGTGCTGCCAATCAGTGAGTCGCCCAGCGAAGGGAACCGCTCGCTCTCCTCACTGACCCATTTAAAGGCAGAGTGGTGGTGAAAGTAGGGCAGAAAAGAAAAAAGTATAAAACTTTAAGGCAGTGCGTGCAAAAACTCACAGGCGAACACGTGCACACACCTATCTCCTTACTTCCCTTGAGACTGGTTGTTTATGTGCCAACGATCTGTCTCTCTCTTCCTCCTCCTCCTCCTCTGCACATTATGACTTTATGTCAATATGCTTTCACAAGCGCGCGTTGCTGACCTCAAGAGATCATAAAGCGCTCGCATTTCTGTTGTTTAGAGGTGTTTTTGTTTCCAGATCCCCCCCCAAACTGTGGAGGGCTATTCCTCCGCTCCTACAGGTTGGACTGAAAATAAAACCACAGCCAATGACTGCAGTGGGGTGGGGGGTGGGGGGGCAGTAACACGCCTGCACATAGAAACGTACTGTCATACACACTGTTTTTTTTTAAGGGAAAAATAGAAATATGCTGGGTGCTGAAACTTAAACACAATATGTGTTAGCCACAATGAAATGTCCACTCTTTGGGGGGGGGGGGGTCTGACAGCAAGATAACTGCTGGCGATGAAGGATTGTCTGTAGAGAATGTCCTCACCTGCACTCCTGAAAAATTCAGCAATGCCCATTCTGGAACAGGATGTTTCTTTGCAAACATCCCCCCAGTCGCTGCTCTGTGGTTTTTGAAGGGGGAACAAACTCGCTGTCCCTCCTCCTCCTCCTCATCCTCCAGTTACCTCTCCGTGTGAGTCACAGTGAAGGCCCTGTGAAGTGGCCAGGAGCACATGTACACGTAACTCTGACAAAGTGAGTCGGATTAGCCGCAGATTAATAGCCACCACTTTGAATGTAGGTTTTTGCAATCTTATTCTTCCGTCTCTAATCCCGTTTCATTTTCTTTACCGTTGTTGGTATATTTACATTTAATAAACCACGAACATTTTACATTTAATGCTAAACTGCTCATCTGCAGAATTATGGATCTCAACTGATCTCCCAAAAAAGGGTGTTTGATCTCTTTAATATTTTCTGCTATTTGACAACAACAAAAAAGTCCAACAAAAAGGATGAAACCTTTGTCTTCTTGAATAAACCAGACTCTTACAAAATTAAGAACATTCATTTAACACAGATTCTCTACGACGGCCTGGTCACACCATGCACAAAGTGGTATTTGTCAAATATTTGGTTCTAGGCTTGACGAAATATTGACTGCTTGTTGGGCAAATTGATGAACTATACAGTAGTGAGCGAACAAGCCCAAAAGTGGGAGAGTTGGGTTTTGTATGGTTTACCATGTGCGGTTTGTAGTTTGCTTTTCTGAGCAAATAGTAATAAAAAATGAACCACAGGAGAGAGGTAGAGGGGTGAAAAGAGGAGAAGAAGAGAGGGACAGGAAAGAGGCGAGAGGTGAAGACAGGTGACGGGCTGGGAGGCGCGGGGACCGAAGGAGGCCGAGGTGGCGGAGGGAGAAGCAATGCGAGGTTAGTCGAGGTGGGGGGAAAAAAAATCACACAAAACCATCGTAAATAAGGCCCGAAGAGTGTGTGTGCGTTTGAAAGAGAGCGGAGAACCACGAGGCCCAGATGACCCTTCCTGCCATCGGACTCTCTCCCCTGCACGCACAGTGTTTCAGCAGCGATGTGATGACCGAACCCAATGTTCCTTTTTGCGAGTGTTGAGTTTTCTGAAAATCAGTCTTCAGTGTCATCACAACAACGGAACACATCGCAAGATGACTCCTGCTGCTCCCGCCCGACTAATCTAAGTGCAGCGCCTCGGCGCACGTCAACCGCAGGTATTTAAAGCACCGACTGGGAGGAGCAGTTATCACGCACGGGCGGGGAACGGACGTCACCAGCACTGAGCACTTTAGGAGGTTGAAAAATACATTAGGGCCAAAGGCTACATATAAGATGCTCGGAGGTTGTATATACGAGATTTGAAACATTAATATAGCAGCCCCAAACTTTTTTTCTCTGTAAAGGCGTTGTGGAGTACTGGCGTCCGAATGAAGTCACACGCGTTGTAATCTCTCCGATCTCTTTTGTTGGCCCGCCCCAATTCTATCGAGCAAGATGGCCCCAGCGTCGACTGGCAGTGATGCAAACGTGCCATCCGTGGGTGGACACGACGATTCTCAGCGCTGTTGCCACGCCGAGACGTTTTTCAGGGCACAGATGAGAGCGCGGCTACACTCTCAGATGTGTTCATCACAGAAACTGATGTAGCGAGACGTGTGTTTATGGAAGTGCAGGTGATACGAGTTACTGACTTTAGAAAATAAGTGAAGTAGCTGAAATGAAAAGAGACTGAGATGTGATGACTGAGCATGACTCGGGAGTTGTTTAATAAATGAGACGCAATGTGGAAGAGAACGAGACGTGCCACTTCCTCACTCTGAATAATAATTCTAAATACTAATACAGCAGAACCAACAGAAGTGTGTTTTAAATTTTCAGAAATTCAATAAGTAACCTTCAACAACAGTCTTTTGTGCTACGAGTCTAATTCACTTGCCCTTTGGCGTTTTGCATTTTACACTTCAGGAATACATAATGCTGTTTTCACCCACACTGAGCTTCAACACGAGTGGGTCAAGTGCAACGGAACCTGCAATAAACTTCCCAATCAGCAGTGACTGGAGAGTATTGATAGTAATATGGTGTCAGCAGGCCCGAGGAGATTTCTCCGTATTTCCTAATAACTCATTCTGATAAAGTATCACCTGAAAAAAAGGCCCTTCGCAAATGGAGGGACAATTTCCAGTTTTATGAATACATTAAAATAACACATTTGCAGGTTCAGTGCCCTTCAGAATCAGCTAAAAGAGTTCAGACAAGCAGATGGCTATGTTTTTCATGGTTGTCATCATGGCTGCGACTAAGCGGATGAGTATCTGGTCGTGAAGAAAAAAAAAGAAGAAGAAGAAAAGCCAAAAAAAGTTTTTTGCCTTGCAGGCTTCTAAATGCATATTGTATGAATTCTTTAAAAAAAAAAAAAGAAAAGTGGAGCGGAGTTAGGTCTGCTGAATAAGTAAAGAGATTGAGAGGCGGGAGGTGGCCAGGTTAGTTTCCAGCAGATGTGAGAACTAAAGAGGACAGAAGAGAGAGAGAGACAAATAGAAAGAGAAGAAGAAATGTGATGAACACGGTAAAAAGGGGGGAAAGGGGTAAGAGATGTAGAATGGAGGCAGGCTACATTTAACCTCAGAGCAAGGCAGTGATCAGAGGGTTGCTAGTTTGAATCCCACCTGGGAAAATCTGGACGGGAAAGGGAGGATGAAGACCCGGGGGCGGAGAGGACAACATGAAAGGAACAGATGGGAGTATAGCGGGTGGACTGCGGCGAGAGGAGGAGGAGGAGGAGGAGAAAGGAGGAGAGAAGAAGGATGGTGAGCCGTTGTATTATTAATTGTGGTGAGGCTTCCTCAAGTGTAGGAGCGAGCCGTCCGTCCATTAGGAGCTCTGTCGTTGCTGCTGCCGCTGCTCTCATCCTCTATTTTTGTTCCGACGTCTTTCTAAATAGAGGAGCATGACTCACTCCGTCCTTGTTACCTTCCCTTGGCTCCTCTCTCCTTCTAATCCCTCCTCATTTTCTAGTCCTGAGGCACTCTTCCCGCTCTTGGCTGCTTGTAGACTAATGTGGGTTCTTAAAGGCCGGCACTCCGTATCCTTATCGGATCATTTGCACAGGCAAATGGGTGGTTTGATCATTTTTGCTGATTAGAGCTATAACACGCATCCTCACATCGTCACGTTATTGACTAAACTGCAAATATGAACTGTTTTTAACACACTTTTATTCCACAGTAGGAGAAAACTGTGTGTGTGTGTGTGTGTGTGTGTGTGTGTGTGTGTGTGTGTGTGTGTGTGTGTGTGTGTGTGTGTGTGTGTGTGTGTGTGTGTGTGTGTGTGTGTGTGTGTGTGTGTGTGTGTGTGTGTGTGTGTGTGTGTAAGCTGTTTATAATTATACCCATTTGGTGACTAACATCTTATTGTGTGAGAATAGTAATGTGCATGTGTGAACATAATGTATATAATCTGGTTGTCAAATGTGTTTGTGTGTGTGTGTGTGTGTGTGTGTGTGTGAGAGCTGGCGTATATTTACTGTGTGCGTGAATGTGTGTGTATTTGCATAAGTATACAGTGCACGTGTACATTGCATATTTCTGCAGTGTGTACGCTGTGCGTGTATTCGTGTGTCTGTGAGGATTTTCCTCTCCGAACATGTAAACCTTATTGAGACTCAGTCATCGCTGCTGCAGACGTGCGTTTGTGGCATTTATTTTGTCTGGTGTTGACTAAATGTCACACACTTTATGGAACATTATGCAGCTTCTTTGCTTTGTTGAAATTTTTCTTCTGGCTGTTTCCTCGCTCCATTACGTTGTGCCTCTCCGGGTGTCTGCTCTCTGCACATCAATTTACAGTTTGTTGTTCCCTGATTTGGTTTTTTCTCCCTCCAGTTGAATAGAAAGAGAACAAATGAGGAGTGAAGATGAGTGGGAGAAATTAGAGGATGGAATAAGGTAAAAGACGAATAGAAGATGAGAAAAATGATACTGTTGCACAAAATACACAGGAACTTACTACGCTATACTCCAATAGCCCTAATGACCCCCACAGTGCTGACAGCGACCTTTGTAATGACCAGTCCGCTCTGTGGAAACCCCTCACACACGCACACACACACACACACAATTAAAGTCATACAGAGAAACTCATTAAATTACCAGTGTTGGCCATTAGGCCATCGTGGCATTTGCCTGAGGCAGCGTGGTGTGACTGACTGTGTGAGCCTGAGTGACAAGACATCATAATGACATGGTTACTATAGCAGCAAGAAATTGGTCTCATGTAAATATATAATAATATGGATGATAATACACTTCTCTGATTTTCAATGAGATCATGAAAGCTGCTTTAGGTTTTAAGAGTACCTTGATTTCGACCTTAATTTTGGAACTGGGTTGCACTTTACAGCTTATACAGTGTTAACACAAACACACACACAAATACAAATAGACATAACAATGAACACACACACAGGCCTGGGACACACAAAAAACCCTGGATAGACTAGATTCTGAGTGATCATCTCACTGCGCACACAGACCCACCACATGTGCACAAACACACCTAAACAGATGAAACCAGCACTTTCCCAAATCAGTTCCCTCCAGATGTGCGCACACACACACGCACACACACACACACACACACAAACACACACACACAAACGTAGACACACATGCAGGTGGACAGGGTGTAAAGATCCCGATAACTGTTGCGACAGCAATGATGAGAGCTGTGAAAGCCTGAATGACGTGTGTGTGTGTGTGTGTGTGTGTGTGTGTGTGTGTGTGTGTGTGTGTGTGTGTGTGTGTGTGTGTGTGTGTGTGTGTGTGTGTGTGTGTGTGTGTGTGTGTGTGTGTGTGTGTGTGTGTGTGTGTGTGTGTGTGTGTGTGTGTGTGTGTGTGTGAGACATGGTGTCATCATTGTTGCATGAATCATATGGACTTATTCTTTAATCATCAACACAACTTCAGATTCTCCAACCCTGCCTGTCTGCCTTTCGAGTCTCAAACAGAATGCAAAAGCCACAACACGATGTATGTGAGAGAGGCTTGTGTCCCGATTTAAGTTGCCATCTCCTTCAGCCGACGTGATCTAGACCACGAAGGCTGACGACAGTCTGGTCCGAGGCGGATTTCCCATCTGCCCTCACTGACACGTTCCGGCCTTACTGCTGTCGCCTAGCAACACAGGTTGAGTTGCCCATGGTAAGAGAAATCTTGTCACCGGATGAGCGTAATGAATGCTGCGATAGGTTCGGCCGGGAAGGATCCACCCATTGGATCCTTCGTTGTTGGGAAGTGGAAGGACACATTTGTCTGCCGCGTTTGAAGGAGCCTTTTAAAATGGGACTGCCGAGTCACCCCAGTGTGACGCAATCGAGGATAGGGAAGCAGCTCCTGAACTAGAACGCAGCTAGAGAGAACGGATGTTGACATCGGCTGCCATGGCAATGTTCACACATGGTGGACTATGAATGAATGTAATAATTATGATTTACCATATAATAGATAGAATACTATCTCTAGGTGAATGTCACAAATGAGTTCATATTTATGTACAGTGCCATCTAATGTAAGGTTATTATGTAGCTATGGCCGTGCAGTACATTAACATTACCATCGTGTCATCAAGCTCTTTTTGATTTATTTGAACAAACATCGCAGCCTTGTTCTTCCCTGTTTCGTACTGATGCAAATCCAGAGAATGTATGGCCAAAAAACTCACCAGGAAGGACAAGAATGATAAGAGGGAGAATAAGCTCAAAGAGAAAGGAAACTAGTTATAAGGATGGAAAGAGACGAAGGAAAGAACTATGGGAATAAACTGTGTGACTTTTAACTTTTCTGTTCCAGGAGACTCTGCCTACACCCTTACATATTTCATCTCTCCAGCTATTTATATATATAGAGAGAGAAAAAACCTTTGCTGAATTATAGATAAACCAAGTGAGCCAGACCCTCCGTGTGTCCCTATCACGCGGCGTTCTTGTCTTTTTTCGAACACTGAAGCTCATCTGCACCGCCTTGTCGGACGCATGCATTTTTCAAGGGAGACACAAGAGAGGGACCGGTTCCAAATTAAGAAATGCTGACGGACGTCAACTTTGGCCCTTGACAGAAAACTTATGTGTGTAGCATATCTTGGCCACAGTTTAATCTGTATTTTACAGTATTAAGATTTGATTTTGTGTCCCTATATATTATCTGGACAATGACATTTGATCCATGGGCTTCTTGCTTTTCACCTGGTATTATTTATACGTTTTGTTGTTATGTCAATTCAACAAGAACAATACTGTAAAGCCTCACTAAGTGAGCTGATGTCAATTAAACTTTACAAGTACAGTATTTACACTACTTGCTACCACTCGTGTGAAAAGAGCTGTGAAGTATCTAAAAAGTACTGCAGATACAAGCCTTAGTGCCCGTCCATCGGTTGAAAACACCTCAGCAAAATAAATGCATCTGTGATCTCATCGCTCCTTTGTCGTCATCTTTCCCTCCCCCTCGTCGCTCCACTCACTTTATTTTTTCCCTCTTTTCCCCTACTGTTCTACCTACTGTCGTGTGTTTGTGTGTGTGTGTGTGTGTTTGCAGGTGTGTGCGTGCCCGTGTGCATGTGTCTTCCCTCTGGACTAGAGGCTGCACATGATTCAGCTCTCATGTCTGATTTCCCCCCTCAGCCTCTATCTTGCTCTCTTTCTATCTCTTCTCACTGCTCCTTCGCTCTCCTCTTTTTTATCTTTTTTTAAGACCTCTCTCCATTTTTTTGGAGAGAGGTCTGTGTATGTATATCATGTCTTTGTCATTTCATAAAAGAAATGATTTCATCTGATTATATTCATTTTTAAAACATCTGACATGTCTGTGTCTCCTCCTTTCCTTCTCTTGTCTTTCTTGTCACTCTGTTTCATTCACTTCATCTAGAGAGCCACAGGCCTTAACCCACATTGTATACACATACACACACACACACACACACACACACACACACACACACACACTTTTACACATAATGCCTCCTTTTGATCACAATGTTGTATGATAGTTTTAATGGTGTCATTTTTCTCAGAGTCTGTGTGTGTGTGTGTGTGTGTGTGTGTGTGTGTGTGTGTGTGTGTGTGTGTGTGTGTGTGTGTGTGTGTGTGTGTGTGTGTGTGTGTGTGTGTGTGTGTGTGTGTGTGTGTGTGCGTGTGTGTGTGTGTGTGTCCATCACTGTTCTGTACACAGTAATAGTAGTAGTTATATATATATATTACCCTGTATGTTATTTCCAGGTCTGTACCGTGGTGTTACCAGTACATTATAGTATAGTACTATGAACAACTGTACTCCCCAGCGACCCTGAAGGCATCGTGCAGCTTCAAAGTAAATACAGCACGGGTCATTCTCAATTTGCATTACTGTCTTACACACATCCTTGCTTCTTTCAGTCTCTTCTGTCATCAGTCTCTTCCTTCCATTCTTCTTCTTTCTGCTTTATTGCCCCGACTACTTCACTTCCTTTCCCTCTGTCCCTCCTTTTTAATTTCCTTAATGACTGCCTCCTTTACTCATAGTTCTCTACTTCCCTGCATTCATATATCTCTTTCCATTCTTGGCATCCTTACATCCTTTGGCACTTTGCTCCCTAAGTCCTCAAACCTCCTTTCCTCCTTCCTTAGTTCCTTTCTCCCTTCATGCAGCTACTTCATGCATCTCCTTTGTTACTGTCTTTGCTCTCTCTTTCTCTCTCTCTTAACAATGGGGAGGTTTTGAGATCATCCTTCCCTAGAAAACTGTAATTAATTCCCTCTCTTGCCCTTTCTTTCTATTCTAGCTCTCTTCCTTGTCTCTGTTGCCCTCTGTCGAATTTCTACTCCTAAATGCTTTCGTTCCCCCATCTAGCTATCTCTAATACTTGCCCGCCGTACATTCTCTGAATATTCTTGCGCTCTTGCCTCCTTTGTCTTATTTTTCCAGTATACTTGAAAAAAAATCTATTTTGAAGTTTGTAAAGATGAGGCTTTTATCATGTGATGCAGCCAATGGATTGTTAAATCTACGTCACAAGTGACACAGTAACTTTGCAACTATTAGATTACATTTTGTCTCAATTAAAAAGACCTTGTGGACAGCAGAGCACTTACTATATTATTTGTACATCTGAAGTTTGTCTGATGTATTTACCTCATGGGCAAATTCCTGAAAAGTTAAACAATCATTGTGCACATTATCTGACTCTTTGTGTTTAACTGTTTACATTTCAAAATATATCTGTGGAGGTATTATATCACTGTTAATAACCCTTTGAAATATAGGTAGTGTAGTGTCTTTTTGTCAATATATGTGAGTAGCACGTGTGGTCCATGTGTTTCTTGCTCTGTAATGTTATGTTAGGGGCCTCCTGACGACCCCCTGAGCTTTCCTTGCAAGCCCTATTTGGTCTACTTCTTGCATTGTATAAACAAATGTGAAACCAGAGGTTCTTTCTGAAGTACACGACGGTCCTATATAAGTCTACGTTTTACGCAGTGCTTGGATGCTCTCCAAGCTCTGCAGTGCTTGAATCGATGCTGGTCTTTTTGTAATAAACCTTTATATACAATCAAGACGATGTCGGCGGACTTCTCTTCAACACATCTTCACATCATCGCTACTTAGTATACAACAGTAGCACCCATGGGTGTGTATACAGTTCTCTCAGCAGCTGATGAATGGTCCCTTTGGATTATGCAAGAAAAACTCCTAATTATTGTTAACGTTCTCACATTATAGTCAATTTTGAACCTTTTCTCCAATTAGTGGGATTACTAAACTCTTTGTGTTTCAAATGCAGGCAACCTTGACTCAAGGGGACGGCAGGGGAGAGGCGAGTAAATGGTGTTGCATTTCCTACAAGTCAATAAAAGAAAAATAGGTAATATACTCTGTATCTGTACCCCGTTTGTGCATGTTTGTGGTTGCAATTTGGGGTGTTTTCGGAAACTTTTTCCCTACTTGTGTACAGGCCATTGATAGTGTGGCTCATCTGTACTATAATACATTGCTTTTTAAAATATTAGTATTAGTATAATATATTGAATATAAACTATTTTATTATTCTCTTCAAAAAACAAGAACAACATAAAAGGAAATTAACAGAATGTTCACAAATGTTATCAAGGAAACTGTGAGAATGCTTGGTAATATTCAATTAGTTAAACGTTGATCGAGGCATGAATGCAGTTAGCAATCAAATCGATTTACATATTTAATTGCTGAAGGGAAATGAACTAAAATGAGACCACACCAAGCTCAGTTGCTCAAAAGCACTGTGGAGCAAGTAAAAGCCACAATGTATTGTGAATAAGTTGTGAATAAAAGCAAGATTTCAGTACAAGGACAGACAGAGCTAGAGGTTTGGTGGAAAACCTGGAGTTAGTTAGATGGAAATCAACAGCTTGAAAACAAAAGGACTTTCACAGAAAGACAGAAAGAAAAGAGAAAATGAAGCCAACCAGAAATGAAATATAGCCTTAGAAACTGATGATGATAAAAGAATAAGAATGGAGAAAAGAGAGTGGGATTTCTTAGAGGAAAGAGAAAGATGAGAGGTCCGAACCTCACTGCATCCACACAGTGGAGAGGAAGAGTTCCAGCAGCAGAATGAAAAGCATTTTCTATTTGTGCTGAATGGTATTGATTGTCTGAGAGGGTATTACTCTGAGTTTATGTGTGTGCCTGTGCTGGGGTTCAGTTCTTGTTCCTCAGTATATGCATGCTGTAAAATATATTTGCTTACTATATAAAACCTAGTATGTCTTATGCCCATGTGTGCACTGTATTGCTGTACTCGTATCTTTCCTCTTACCTCCACCAGATGCGGCGTTGGGTTGAAGCCACACAGGTTACACACTTGGCTTTGACACTGCGTACAGGTGTTGTAGTTGGGTGGGTCGGAGCTGCCGATGTTCAGCTCCGTTTTGCAAAGGGGACAGTTCACTTTAGGCTTTGCAGGCACCGGAGTGGGCACGGGTGCCGCCACGGGCTCCTGCTTCTGCGGCGCTTTCTGCAGATGAGAAGGTGATGGCTGGTGTTGTCCTTTTTGATGATGGGCGGGCGACTGCTGTTGTGGCATTCCTTGTTGATGAGGCATGGTCTGCTGTTGTTGCCTCTGGGTTGGCGCATGTGGTCCACCCATTTGGGGACCTCCCATTTGGCCCAGTGCATGAGGACCTCCCATGTGGCCCGGTGCATGAGGACCCCCCTTTTGGCTCGGTAGATGAGGGCCTCCCATTTGGCTTGTGGCATGAGGGCCACCCATTTGGCTTGTGGCATGAGGGCCACCCATTTGAGTTGGAGCATGAGGGCCACCCATTTGAGTTGGAGCATGAGGGCCACTCATTTGAGTTGGAGCATGAGGGCCACTAATTTGAGCTGGAGCATGAGGGCCCCCCATCCCAAATGGTTTGGTGCCAGTGGTCCCTTGTTGCTGCTGCTGCTGCCTGTTGTCAGGAGTTACATTGCTGAACACCACCTTGCCTCGAGCAGGGCTTGGCTGGGTGGAGGCCGTGGGCAGGGGGTCGACACTGATCAGGGTACTAGCCTGATTGAGCAGCGATGCTCCAAAGCCAAACAGTTTGGTGAGGCCGTCCTGGGCAGGGGGAGGCGCCTGACTCTGAGGTCTGTGGGCCGGTGAGGAGCCTGCACTCCTAGTCTGGTCATGGTGCCGAGCCATTGGTTGGTGCATCGGAGAACCACGACCCAAATCAGGCTGGGAGGGCGCCTTGGTCAAGCCAGGCAAGGGAACGGCGCCAGGGTGGGGAATTCGTGGACCCCCAGGCTGATTTGGGCCCCCTGAAGGACCTCCGACAGTCCCTGGAGCTCCAGGACCTCTGTGGGAGTAAGGATCGGACCTCATGCCCTGCTGAGAGGGCCCTGTCTGCATCTGGGGGCCGCCAGGGCCTTGATGTCTCTGTAAGCCTGGTGAGGCGTGAGGCTGGGTCTGCGGCCCTGGCTGGGACGATGGGTAGGTCTGAGACTGAGACTGGGGATACTGCTGGGACTGGGAATATGGCTGGGATTGGGAATAGGGTTGCGGTTGACCGTAGGGCTGAGACTGAGAATGAGGCTGATGCTGAGGCTGAGGCTGAGGCTGCTGTTGCTGCTGTCGCTGGGTGGGCTGACTCTGTGCCAGAGGTTTGGGCTGTGCTGCTGCCGGCTGTGTTGGCTGGGGTGCGGGCTGCTGAGGCTGGACTATGGGCTTGGCTTGGTGGGAAGGAGAGTGAATCTGCTGTTGGCTCTTAGAACGAGGCGTGGTCATATCAATGCCAAGAGCTCTCTGCATCTGACAGTTGAGACACAACCACTCCTGGACCTGCAGACAGAAAACAGACAGGTCTGGTGTTATTTTAACCTGTCAAAATCCACCTATCCTCTTTCCAAAGGATTAAGTAACACATTTACAGTTTACTGAGAAAAATATTTAACTGTTTTGAATGTATTGTGATTGAATGGAAATATTCTAGATTCCGTCTAAATATTGGGTACCTTTGGGAATGAGAATCACAAGCAAAGAGTGAAAAGGCGGTAAAGAGATGAAGAAAGAGAATCTTTCTTTAAAAACAGGTCAGTATTGATTGACATTGTCCGTCTATAAGTCATTTTGTCCCTCTCAAAGCTGATTGCTATTGATTACTTTAAGTATCACTGCTGACTCAGACAGTATAAACCTGTCTCTGATCATCCGAACTGCACGAACTCTGTATTTTTTCATCCAACTTCAAAGCTGAGGGATTGTGCATGAGAGAAAATGCATTTGGCTGACTAAACATCAAATACGGTCAATCTGTGGAAAAACAGAAGTGCAGAGAGAATAGTTGCAATCAACCAGATATAGAGAGGGAGAGAGGTAAATCAGCCACAAATTGACTGCTGCGCTGAGTGATTGCCGAGCTGAAACCGCAACCTGAGTGAAAAGTATTACATCTCTAACACACACACGCATACACACATACATACATCCACAACCGTACACAGGTATGCATGCATAAACAGACAAATCAAGTGCTAGCACAAGCAAGACATCAAAAGACACACAGTCAAATGAAATGGAGGGACAACACCCTTCAGCCTGTGAAATTAAAATAAGACATCACACCTCCTCCTATTCCTCTCCCCATGTCTTCCTCTTTCCTTCTCCTCTTCCTCCAGATGAGAGCTGATACTCCCTCGTGTCCGGACCCTGCTTGGCTCTATAATTTCTACCGACTGCAAAAAAAAAGCACACGGCTTCTCTCCGCGCTGTCTCAGCCTGCTCTCATCCCGTCTGTCCTGCCGGAGCTTTGCATCCACACCGCTGCGACCCAGCTGCCATCAGTAGTGCTATTTTAGCTCCTCTGTAGCGAGAGCAAAGCTAGTTTCAAACGTTTCTCCCATCCCCTTCCTTCCCACAATGCAATGCGCAGCCGTACTGTATCACCCTGCCCGGTATCCACTAGCCCCCCCCCCCCCCTCCACTGTTTTAGCCAGGAGCTACGGGATAAGTTTGCCCCTTGGATGTAAGGAGAAATGCAAGAGAAATAAAAGCGTGCATCAGTCACGTCCCCCTAACAAAGCAGTTCCTCCCACTGAGCCGTCCCAGCCTGCTTTGCTGTCTGGCATTTTCGAGCTTGACAGCATTACTGTTCCCATGTTCTGTTAACTCAGCAGCTACAGCCACTGCTACATCCTCACATCCTCCTTTCCCCTTAACATATTCTCTTTGTAGCCGTCTCCTCTTCTTCCGTTCTTTTTCACAATCCCAACTTTCATGTTTTTCATCTTTAGCCCCATTTTGCTGTTCTCTCTCGCTCTCTGATCAGGTTCAAAATGTAGGTCTTTTTCCCTGAATGGCTGAGGTGGAAAGATATTTGAAAGTATAATTTTGCTGTTGCAGGATCCTCCTATGTTGTTTTGCCATAAGTAAATCTGATGATGCTGGCGAGTGGGAGATGAGGAGAGGTAGGGAGAAAGAGAAAGGGGGATCTGATTTTTAATGAGTCCCTCTCTATCCAGGCTCCCTCTATATCCCCAAAATCATGAGAGAAACTTGAAGGAACGAGGGATAGAGCGAGGGATGGAGGGATGGGAAAGAGCAGAGAGATGACGGAGCGAACAGCGGCGGGAATGAAGTCAGCAGTTTTTTAATCCCGGCAGCTCTTCGGCTCTCATCATGTCAGGCTTAATCAACAGCACCGCAGCAGAGAATATCAACTTCTGCTTCTCTGTGGTTGAAGGGGAGTATATGGTTGCTAACAGGTGAGGAGGGTGTGTGGGGGTAAAGGGTAGCTTCATCAAAAATAAAAAGTAAATGCACATATGTACATTGTATTGTCACCTCACAGCAAGAAGGTTCTTGGTTCGGATCCCAGTTCAAACTGGGATCTTTTCTCTTGGTACTCCGGCTTCCTCCCACAGACCAAAGACATGCAGATAAGCAGTTAGGTCGACTTGAGACTCTAAATTGACCCAAGGTGTGAATGTGAAATGGTTGTTTGTCTGCGTATAAATGCTTTGCGACATGCACGGAGGTCCGCCCTAAACTTTCCCTGCCAGTCCCGTAGTAACATTTTCGGAAAAAACGTCCCAGCGAGCCCATGTGAGAATTACCAGCGAACCAGTGGGCGTGTTGATGACTGTAAAAAAAAAACAATACAGCGGAATCATCGACATGTCCTGTCTCATGCACACGCCCAGAAACATTTCTTCTCCTCATTATTTTATCGTTCATTTCTTCTATCTTCGATAGTAGCAGCAGAAAAAACCTGCCATGGACATTGATAAGCGATGCAGTAACTGAAGAGTACAGAAGGAGACTACTTCTATTTGCAGATGGAGGTCAGTGAAGACAGGATACCCCTGTCTCCTCTAATAATACACCAGCCTGCAGCCAGAGACGAGATGCAGACCGACAACATCCAACATGGTTAATGATCAGTGGCCATCATCTGACCCTCAAAACTGCCCCTCCGGCCCGGTGAAGAGTCCCGACCCTAATGAGGAAGCCTCGGCTCTGACACAGACTGATAAGCCTGTGACAGGACAGATTTGACAGGTGTCTCATGTGCCTCAAAGCATTAGAGTGTGCGCATCGCCTCGAGGTATACAGCCCATTCGCTACCGCCTGCGCATGGCTCACGTTTCTCGTCACTACAAAAACAAATGGCCGTCTTTTCTGACGGGATCGAGGAAAGAAGCCCTGGCAATCGCTTTACTCTGCACACTCCAGCAGGAAGGTGATGTAAATGTAAATACTTCTGCCTGTTTTTGTACAATTGGATTTCAGGCTTCAATACTTCGCAGCGTCATGGTTAACAGCTTAAATGGAAAAAAAGACCCTTGAATCAATTCCTGATTCGGAACTCTTTAAAAAAAGCAATTCCGAAGATTTTCAAATTTTTAAGTTGCTATCTATTGAAATTGTTATGTGTATGTACACCTAATGTTTCAAAATGTATTTTTTGAAACAATATATGAATTATCGTTGCACACCTTTTTTATTTTTTTGAGAGACATTCATTTCGACGTTTACAAACAGAGGTAAGAGCTTAACTCTACAAAAGAAGAATATTTTCCCAATATAATGTGAAAATATTTGTATTACAGTACAATAATGACATTTTGTGATCATAGTTTTTGCAACGTATGCTGTTCTATTTCCTTCCCTCTTATTATGTACTTCTGTTGAATAGTTGAAAGCATGTTATTAATCAGAGTGGACAGAGTTGTAGACTGAGCTCAAAATAATTATTGTCATTCAAGATAAAGTATAAATCACAGAGGAAGAAAATTGGCTTGGGTTTTCATAATTCCTGCATGCGAGAAAACCTTCATCATCCATGCTTTGTTCGATGCAGCAGTAATTAGCACTTTTGATTAACACGCTCAAGTGTTAAGAAATTACAGACAGCCCCTCCTCTACACAAAGGGGCCACACGGTGACGTTAGAGCAGCAAAATGTAAATGACTAAACATGCAGATATACAAACACACACCCTGCAGCCTATATGACTACAGGCGCTCATCTCCGGCTTATCCTAAGAAGCTCAGCCCTTCTCAAACCTGTAGGACTTTTTTGTGTATTTCTCATTTTTGTTGCTGTCACTTATGTTTCTGAAAACACCTCTCTATTTAAATGACTTAATATGCAGATACACACACAAACACACGCACACTAAGTTCATTTCACCAGGTCTCCAGGTGTTCAACAATTGAATAGATGTTGAAACTCAGATGGTGAGGTGCATTTGATACTCATCCATTTCAAACAGATATTGCAGCTACAGTGTCACAATAATACATTGCAAACGTGTCTGAACGAGTTGCATTATGAGTTAATGAAGTCTTGACATTGAGCATAATGATACTGAAGTGCCATTCCCAAGCTTCATTGTGTTAAACTGCTGCTACCATTGCTACCTCTGGTTGAAAACGTTGGCAGTCATTGAGAGACTATACTGAAATCATTGAGGAGTCAAGTGGAAATGTCTTCCGACAAGACAAGTCAGTGTCAAGTCTTTCACATTGTGGGTAAGTTGTTATTCAGCGACGAGAAACAATGTGAAGCTACATTATCAGGATGTACAGATCAAGTTATGATCTCCTACGTCCTGTTGTGCCATCTTTGGTGCATCACTGCATGCAGGACTCTGACTTTGTGTTGAAGTTTGTGGGTTTTTTTAGGAATCATCCTCTACAGTAAATAGAAACTGAGAGCATAAAACACAGTCTGTCCTCAAGGCCTCAGAAAAAGTGCAGCCAGACATAAAAAGCA
The DNA here is from genome assembly GCF_022379125.1 of Scophthalmus maximus. Taxonomy (NCBI): domain Eukaryota; kingdom Metazoa; phylum Chordata; class Actinopteri; order Pleuronectiformes; family Scophthalmidae; genus Scophthalmus; species Scophthalmus maximus. The sequence goes on along the minus strand of NC_061517.1, from coordinate 17,524,071 downwards.
AATTACAAAAAGGAATTAATTAACTGCCTTTTTTATGAATCAATGCACTGTTTTGTCAACTGGCTCCACAGCAGAGTGAGGAGTGAGACATCTAAATTGATAGATCTACTGTATTTGCCAACTACAGCATCTGTCAAAATGTATGATAATCATCCCATACTATGCAACTATACTTTTAGGTAAAATAGGCGAGTGGAAGTTCCAGAAGAGCAGAGTTCACTTTAACTCTAATCTAATGTGTCATTAATTAGCCCGGAGACACCGACAGAGGAGATGAGAGGTGCGGTTTGAGGACCAGGATCCAAAGAGCTTTAACAGCACAGAGGAAGAAATATGTAAAGTTATCTTCCACTGTCCTTCTCATTGTCATCTCTAATCACTAATTAAGAAAATACTTAAAGTGGGAGTGTTTGTAGAAATGAAAAGTGATGGAGACTAACAGAACAAGATAAGAGAGTGCAGGTGCTTTTTAGGTTATTTACAGTATATAATGTATATATATATGTATATATATATATATATATATATATATATATATATATATATATATATATATATACATATATATATACACACACACACACACATATATATATATATATATATATATATATATATATATATATATATATATATATATATATACATACATACATATACATATATATATATAATATAATGGAAATAGAATGTATAGTGGAAATATGAGACGACAACAACTGCTTTAAAAATTGAAATGAACTATGAATTTCGGTGTTTATGCCAGTTATTCTTATTAAAACATGTATTAACGCCAGATTTTTCCATAGTGATGTGATACAGCAGTTAGTAACCGTGTTTACATAAGTGCTGTAGAAATTTACATTTTGATTTATTACTATTATTATAATTATTGTAGACTATATCAAAGCGGAGGACCAGAGGTCAACCAACATAGGTGTTTTGACTTTTGACTCTGGCTGATTATGACGTGTCTGCTCTCTGTGGGTGTTGACAGACTGAATGACGTTCTCATCCTGCTGATGCCATTTACAGTTGACCACTTGTAAGTCAACAGAGTGGACATACAAGTGTAAATGTATATGTGAGTTATTGACAACACCACCAGGTGGAAATGTTACAGTTTAGAGACTTTGTGTAGAGCAGCCGAAATTACCCAGTATACGGTACCTATAGAATCAAGCAATTATAATGAAAAATAATGACCAAAATAAATAATAGGGAAAAAATCCCATCATTCTCATGCCAGAAATATGATCGTAAGGGTGGATAATACATGACAAATAGTCTTCTATACTCTTTTGATTGGTGGCTCTATCTCACTCAAACACACACACACACACACACACACGCACACACTGTTAAACACACTATGCACAACCTAACTTTTGAAAGAAACCACCATTCTGTCTTTGGGGGAAAAAAAAACCCAGAAGTCTGACACATCAGGCCTCTGTGATAGAATGAGCTATTTCCTGTAGCTGTCACACGCGAAAGTGTGACATGGATACACAGACACACACACACGGGCGCGCGGGGCAACCAGCTGTCAACATCAAATATTCACGTCGCAGATCTCCAAACAGTGAACAGGTGTTAATGCCGTTTCATGGAGAAACCTCGAGGTACGATTCACAACATTGTCTGCGGCGACGTCATCAGACGTTTCACATTTGCATTTCGCTCAACCCAGAAAAACAACTTCAAGACTTTCATGGCATACTCTAAACTTCAGGTGAGGTCATTGCACCTTTATTATTTAGCATGAATTGTATGCTATTTGATCTGTTGTATTTATGTTTTGAAAACAAGGCTGAAATGAGTATGACGGTGAAAGCCTCAGATCAAAATGGGGCTCAAATCAAAATCTTTGGCTTGAATTGTACATGACAATAAATATCTGTTTTACTTCATACAGGTGTCTCCCTGTAAACTTGTAAGTCACAGCCCATGGTTGGTTTTGATTGGTCCTGGTTCAGTAAAACAACAGATTGGGTGGAGGTGAGGAACACCAGGGCCGAGCGCAGTTGTGTTTCCACGTCACAAAAAGACCTAAGGTGATCTGTAATTGATGTTCTTGTGCTTTGTACAGATGGCCCGTGTTGTTGTGTGTCGAGTACAGCGCCTGAAGTTTGGGATGCTGGTGGTGTGACCTTAATGATTTGACAGTGGCAACAAATTAACAACATGAACTTGGTCATTCATTTTCTCCATTCAAATAAAAAAAAAAAAAAGGCTACTACCCACCGACAACAGGCCCATCCATGTCAGGCGCTAACCGGTCTACAAACCAATCAATGTCAAGTAAAGGTAGACGCAGCCCACAAAGGTGATGGACGTACATTTGTCGTACAAAATTGCAATTGGAAACCAAAACTATCCGGATCAGATGTGAGGTGAAAACAGCAGAGCAGGAGAATTCATATATAGTACAGCAACTTCTACCAAGAAAGTATACTGTGCGATTTTTTTTTGTAATGGCACAATTCCCATCTGTGTGGAGAAACAGGGTTGGGTCTAGAAAAGAAAAAAAACACGTGCAATCTGGTCGCAGGTGCCTTTACTTCACGAACGTGCGGCTTAAATGAACTTGCGACGAGCCGTAATTGGCCCAGAGTGGCTGTAAATGTCACATATAATGCAGAGTAAATGAAGCCCACCGTAAAGGCATTAGACACTGTTCTGTGGTTCTGTGTTGTGGTCTGGACTGAGCCGCTCACTTTCCCCTGGCAAGAAAAACAGGCTGCGCACACATTAACACAAACACGTACACACCATACATACACACACACATACACACACACACTACTAACCACAATGCGGGGCATCGCACAGCCTCACATGCTCATGCAGAATCTATATACACCTCCACGTAGAGACACGGACACAGATTTTAATAGACCTGTCTATCAACGTGGTGAGCAGCGTTTTCAGGAGGTGGAGGAGGGAGGGACGGAGGGAAGGAGGGACGGACGGAGGGAGGGAGGGAAGGATGGAGGGCAAACTCCAAAGTGGGAGTGTTTGTAGAACTGAAGAGTGATGGAGACTAACAGAACAAGATAAGAGAGTGCAGGTGCTTTTTAGGTTATATACAGTATGTACTGTATATATATGTATATATATATATACATATATATATAATAGAATGGAAATAGAATGGATAATGGAAATATGAGACAACAACAGCTGCTTTAAAAATTGAAATGAACTATGAATTTTGGTGTGTTTATGCCAGTTATTCTTATTAAAACATGTATTAATGCCAGATTTTTCCTTAGTGATGTGATACAGCAGTTAGTAAACGTGTTTAGATAAGTGCTGTAGAAATACATTTTGATTTATTACTATTATTATAATTATTGTAGACTATATCAAAGCGGAGCACCAGAGGTCAACCAACATAGGTGTTTTGACTTTTGACTCTGGCTGATTATGACGTGTCTGCTCTCTGTGGGTGTTGACAGACTCAATGACGTTCTCATCCTGCTGATGCCATTTACAGTTGACCACTTGTAAGTCAACAGAGTGGACATACAAGTGTAAATGTATATGTATGTGTATGTATAACAGTATAGGGCAGGACTGGATACTTCATGAATTCATTCCATCTCACTAAAACCTTGGATTTGCAGTGACAGGGGATTTTATAATGTACATGAGGAGGGCACATATTTGTCAAATAACATTAGCAGATCTGCAGGGGGCAAACGTGTTCATTTGTATGTTCCCCATTTATCTTTACTTGCAGTCGCTGAGCGAAGGCTCTTATGCAGAGTGACTGCCGTTCGTCTGGTCCACTGGCAGTCATGGCAGCGGACTAATGTACTGATCAATATTCCGCACAGAGACACAACGTTCCAGGAAATATTCCCACGATGTAGCCCTGACATTCTACATCTAATTATGTAAACACACACGCACGCACGCAAACACACACACACAAAATCATGTTTCACTTATGCCCATGGGGAACAGTTATTGCCGTAATGTATTTCCTTGCTCCTTACACTAACCCTATAGGTCAGAGATACAGCACAGGTACACCGCAGGCCAGAACACCTGTGATTGGTCCACTCGCATCGTCGTCATCATCTCCTCCGATGTTTCTGCTCCTTCCGGCGTTGTAGTAATTTCAAGAAAAGTCACTTTTGTTCAATACTTACTTAATACTCGCTCAAACTCCCACAGGATTATTCTCGGTCGCCATTGTTCGATGTACACGCACCTAATAGCATATCAATTTCACCGTCAAGTAACACATTTGCGTACAGCAAAGCCTGGTTTATACCTCTGGGTAGCATCGAAGCACAGACAACACTGTAGCGTATACTCAGCCTACTGCTAACTGGAAAGGGAGTGCTCACGGTAGATTTTCTCTTTAAGTGACAGGACAGCTGGAATAAAAATACATTGAAAACAGATCACAGACTCCTCAGAAGACAAACAAAGGCTTATTTTCAAAACCTCATACTTTACATTATTTACGGCTAAAATGCAAAACAATATCCAAGTCGAGGAAAAAATAATAAATAAAGGGGAAAAATACAAGAAAAGCAGGACAAAATGGCAAGATGAAAAGGATCATTTACAAATCCAAAAACAGGATGTTCAGCATAAAAAAACCAAAGTTGTTTTCATAAGCCCCCCCATAGCTTTGACCCCGCTTTCTGTGATTGTCCTAATATGTCCTACAGATTTGAACAGGCATTAAACTGTGTGGGGGGGACACTTCCTCTCTGCATCCACACAGTTTAAACGCGGGGTTGTGTATACATTGTGCCATCTCTAATAATTATATTGATATGTGACTAAAGAGGGTGGGATGCTTGTAAGCAGGAAGCTGAAACCTCTGCACTAACACATGTAGCAATCTGTCCACCGGGACAAGAGGAGACAAACCTCGAAACATCTGAAGACAAAGAGAAAAGATGCCACATACATTCAAGACCTTATCAGCAGCTGACAGTTCATTCTCTGCTTTGGCCTGACGAATGGACAACGCACACACGCACACACACACACACACACACACACCCTGTGCAATTCATCCATTGCCTCTCATCACGGAATACCCAGAGTGGTCGATAGTATTGACCACTATCACACTACAATGCATGATTCTTAATTAAAATCTGCCTCAGCACTTTGAGTCCCATCGAGTACGATCACAGCCTCCATGTGAACTCTTTGAATATGTGCACTTGAGTGCATAGATAGAAAGATAGATAGATAGGTGTGCGTGCGTGTGTGCGCGTGTGCGCGCATGTGTGTGTGCGTGCTTGCAAAGCGCACGCTACAACTTGTGATTAAAGATCTGGGTCTAAGCCTGCGCTGTTAAATCAATAGTAGATTTGAGTCAGACTGAAAAACAATCCCATGGGGCATTGCAATGGATGGATGGAAGAACCTGAGAGCCCATAAAGCAGTCGGAAAAGAGAAAATGCAAAAGGAAAGAGTGAGCAGAGGGAGACGTTGAATGGGCAGAGAAGGGAGGGGGGTAAGAGCGAAAAAAACAAAACAACATGAAAAAGACAGTGACAAAGGAAGTGAGGATGGGAGCTGTCAAAAGAAACAGGAGATAAACGCGCGAGAGAGAGAAGCAGCGCGGATGCCTTTTTAACGCGACGAGAGAGGAAGTCATGTTTCCTGTTTGTTTGCAGTACACAAAGGATAACACCACTACATGTGAATGTGCATGTGTACAGTGTATCACTTTGTCATATAAATGTTTGATTCTGCAGGGCCTAATGAACTAAAGCGACTTTTTTTTTTATCAATAACAAGAAGACACAAATGTGAAAAAAACGACATTTTGTTATTTTTGGCTACCGAGTGGTTTCTAAATTAGGGACTAACAGATATTGTGTCGGAGCAATTTTGAACCAATATGACGCGGTTTTATTTTTGGCTGAATCATGAAAGCTGCCCTAAGTGGCAAAAATCCTCTTTTGACCAGGAAGGGGTAAAAAAGAGGAGAAGGAGGAGAGGGGGACAAAAAAAAGCTAAGTGAAGACCAGCGTGAACCAGAACTTGGCAAGAGCTCTGCAAGATAAAGTGGTTCAAATGTGATATTACTGACGGTGGGCTTCATTCTGCCTGGAGGGATGTCGGCCTGCTACATACTTGGTGAAGGCTGTCGTTTCTCAGAACAGTGACGGCACTGGTTATTTGTTCAAACAGCTCAATGTGTTCAAAGATTATTTTGAGTGTCAGTGCAGGTACTGTAGTTGTGTTGTGTTTCTTACGGTGCAGTGACGAGTTAGGATGCGGCCTCCCTATTGAGTGGCAGGGTAAACATCGTGTTGCTTCTCCCAGAAGAGTTGAACCGAGGGCAACTGAGCCTTCTTCAGTTCGTCGACTCAACCCTTCGTGGAAAAACCTAGACCTGGGAGACTGGTCTCCTGCTAACAGTCATTATTACCACTCTTCACCCATGACTTTCCATAACCAGGCCTTGAAGTTGGCAAACTTGACGGGCGGACGACACAGCGTTGTGGGTTTGGTGTTGCACAGGGGGAACATTCAATCGAGAAGACACCTTGCGGCCAAATTCGCAAAGACATGGTGCATGTTGTGAACAGTGGGTGTGAGCATGGTGGGCATGGTTTCCACTCAATTTCAATTTACACAAAATCCGCACATTCCACCTGTGCCAACTTAAATAGACAAGTAATTAGCAAGTGAATTGAATGCCATGTGCACCAGGTAGGTGGCAAACGTGTTCCCACAGCATTGTATACGTTACAGACTAACAAACACATTTGACTCATGACCGATAGAGGTTTTAAATACCTGTCATACCTGTTGTCTCTTGTGCCAACTGCACTTCCTTCGAGCAGGTTTTCCTGCCCTCGCTACAACGGAACAAGCGGCCACACCACTACAGTATATGTAGCCAAAAGGTGGTTGGGAATACAAGTGGGTTTCTAAGATCCACTGTCACTTGGTGGCCCTTTGGCTTTTGACAGATTGTCTGCACTGCTTCTCCTGAAAACCTTGAACTATCATCAACCCTTCTTCATCCTATGCCTGTTTGGCATGTCTCCATGTGAACAAAGACTTCACCAGCAGAATCTGGAGAATCTGCAAGAGGCATACATGACCAGTGTGGCCACTCCCCAGCGGAGGTAAAGACATAAAAAGGAATCATTTTTTCAGACTTCCCTCGGAGGGAAAGAGTGAGCAGCTAACAGAGTTTGATTCATTGATTGAACATTTTCATTTTCTGCTTTGATTAGATTCCTGTAATGACTTGAACAACCCCCACGAGGCAGACATGATATTGACGACACTGCACCAAAGCGCTGTCTGCAGTCCTCAGGAGAAAGATACTGATAAGTCATCTATCCGCCCAGGGGGCCAGCCAGACCGGCCGGACGGCCAGACAGCGCAGACCTGTGAGCAGAGGTATGAGAGTGAGAATGAGTCGAATCCCCTCCACTTCAAACGGCCTTATCACGCAGGGACAGCAGCCAGATCAAAAGTGCGCGGACAAGCGCAAATGTGTGTGTGTGAAAATTCCGTGACACGGAGAAAGAAGTTTCTGAAAGCTGCCACGGTGTCCTCAAACAACTTCTCCCAGCTGACATGCAGTTGATCGACTGACATGATCAGCCAAGACAAATAAATCACCATCACCTGTGTCAGGCAGTTGCCCCAAGATGACAGATGTGCAGGCTCTAGTGACAAAGCCTTGTACCTGCCGTCTATGAATTACGACAGAAAAAAAGTAATGCACCTCAAAACTGCTGTTTGTTTCTCAAATTATTTTTCCCCCAACAGTCAGCACTGTTGCTGTTTTTTAAGAATGACCATGGTTGGTCTCTAAACCACCTCTTTACCACAGAGTTATTTATGAAACCCTGACAAAAGAAGGTCCCCTAACGTTTCTTTGTCGGAATCTGGACCAAGGACCAAAACAAGGTTTGTGTTTTTGGTAAAAAATAGTATACAATATAATAATACTTTGTCCCCTACTCCTCCCATGTGGTAGCACGGCTCATTTTAGCGTCTTTTCTGCTTCTTTTTCTTGTTAAATCTCAACTCCCTGCAATTAGTCCGAAAGTCCAAACCATACAAACAAGTGTTTTCACACTGCAAAGAAACCAAACCATGGTTCAGTTGGATCTGGACCTAGACCAACTCTTTTGGTCGGACTAAATGTTGGTCTGTTGGTCTGGCCAGTGGTCAGAGGCACCTTTCACGTCTGTTATTTTGGTTTGAACTAAACGGTCCGGGTCAAACAAGGTAGGTTTGAAAGCCCCCCTACTTTTCAGCCGCAGTAAGGCAAAGAGCTTCCCCAGGGATGAGCCCAACAAGCCCGTGTGCCTGGGAGGCTTCCTGGGCTACAAGGCCAGCGTGACTCACATCGTCCGTGAGAGCGACAGACCTGGCTCAACGGTGAAAAAGGAGGAAGTGGTAGAGGCTGTGGCCATTGTTGGTTGGAGTTGTGGGTTATGTCAACACTCCCCATCCATGTCAGTGATGAGTGAAAGTGTTGGTTCTACAAGAAGTCCAAGAAGAAGGTTTTCACATAATTCAACTTCATCAACAGCCACAAAAGCTTTATATTTGTTTTCAACTATGCAAAGTTCTCCTTCAAAAAAGAAGTCATTTTAACCCAAACTTGATATTTTCCTAATCCTAGCACTTCTTCCCACCTTGATGTTGTGCCCAGACCTATCCAACTTTTAATGTTGTCACAACAACAAAAAACTGATATTTCTCAGTAGTGATTTATGACAGTTTTGGACAGCACAGAAAACGTATTAATCTGTCAATGGGACGTCAGATCAGAAAGCGTTTCTATGTCCCATTGAGAGAACAGCAACAAATCATGTATTCTGTCGTTTCATCTGGGGGACAACAATAACAAGGAGAAAACAAGGTGAGGTCAATGTGGACATGCGCCATCACGCATTTCAATTTTTTATGGTAAGCATACAAGCCTATCGCTTGTAAATGTTGACCTCGGCTGAGGAGGATTTTTTTTCACCCCCTGTCCGTTTGTCTGGTTGGTTGGTTTGTTGATTGGTTGGTTGGTTGGTTTGTTGGTTGGTTTGTTGGTCGGTTTGTTGGTTGGTTGGTTTGTTGGTCGGTTTATTGGTTGGTAGGTCGGTTTGTCAGCAGGATTTCGCAAAAACTACCAAACTAAATTCCACCAAATTTGGTGGAAGGATGGGAAATGGGAGAAGAGAGAATACATTTTCGCACAGATCCGCACAAAGATTTTTTTTATCACTTTCTGTAACATTGTGAGATATAGGGCGTTTTGTTTTTTTTGACAGTTTCACCAATTTCATTATGTGATTTTTATGTAAATAGTAAGTACTGCTCTTAGTGTCATTTTGTTTGTCTTTTTTTTATCAACTATCATTAGCAACGGGAGATTACTGTACAATTTCATGACCTGCATTGTTTTGTTGGCTCCGCCATGAGGCTTGATTGAATTCAAGGGGACTGATGGACCTTGGCAGAAGTATGTGCTCCACTGAGTGCAACTCAGTAAGTTACCGCTGGGTTGTTTTTTTGGTCACAGACACTTACTGCTTCACAAGAGGCTGCCTGCAGAATCAAATGACTCCAGGTAATGTGAAATGGTCTGACATCTATCTCATCTCTCTGTTTCTTTTTTGTTCTTGACGTCTCTCTTAGGGGAAGGTTTATTCCGCCTGTCTGCCTCTCCGCAGGTATCTGTGAGTGCCAGAACAACACATTAATCATTTAGAGCAATCATTATAAATTCCAGCACTTGAAATCCTTGGCTTGCAACTGCACTAATGACGTGCATGTGCGTGCGTGCACAGTATGTTAGCTGACTAAATTTAAGTGTGTGTATATATGTGTGTAAATGCTGATGTGTAGAGTATGTGTGTGTGTGTGTCCAGGTGTGTGCTGTTTGCCTTGGACTCTCTCTCGCTCTCTCTCTCTCTCCCCCTCCCTCCTTCTCTCCCTCCCTCTAGCCTGGCTGGAGCCTCTGCTCTCATGGTTTATGCATAAGGGGAGAGAATCCTCGTCGTCCCTCCAGTTCTTCTCCCCTTCCTCCCACCCTACTTAGACAGAATAGTCCTGATCTTCACCACGGAGAACGGGGCGGAGAGATAAGGAGAGAGGGAAAGGGCAGAACGATAAGAGGGAGGAAGGACGTGATAAGGAGACATGAGGGCGTATATTAAAGGTAAGGTAAGTAGAGGGAGTAAAAGGAGGTACACCACAGACAGAAAAGCCCTCTTTGAAAAAGACCAAGGAGAAACTCCCTCATCCATCCCTGTTACTGACCAGAACAGCGTGTGCGCATGTGGAGATATCTGATTAACTTTTACTATGACTCCATGACACAAAACACTGAAATTACAAATACAGTTCTCTTCCTCACACAGGCACATGTGGAAATGCAGCCAGTGAGACATGGAACCAAAAAGGTCGGGGACAGAGACAAAATTATGTTACAGGCACAGAGAACTTTTGCTTTATAATGAACACAAATGGTAAAGTTTGCAGAGGGAAGTCAGTGAGGGGTCGTGTCTTTGTGTCTAGAGCCTTGACACAGAGGGAGGTTGCCAAAATGTTAAAGACCAAACAGTCCAGACTCAGGCTTGAAACATGGAAACATGTTCCAGCCCATGTTCCAACATGAACATTAATCTACATAGAAAAGAACATTTTAAAAGAAAAAAGGGCCAAAGGTTTGTAATTACATTTGAACAAAACATTACCATTATTAAAAAATACATTTTCTCAAAGAGCCCAAATCACACAATATGAATTCATGTCAACAATACATTTGATTTTGACACAGAGCACTGTGAAGTTCACGTTTCCAACCGATCACTCCCAAACCTTAACCATATGTTTATTACTGTAACGAAGGTCCCCAGCGAAGTTAATTAGTCCTCGTTTTAACCTGAACCACATAGAAATATGTGAACTGTAGAAGTTTTTAAAATCTCATGTTGGTTCCACTTTTACCTTGATAAGACTAAATTGGATTGAATCATCCTGGACCACAATATGTCAACGATAAAGAAAAATATTTTCTTTTTTTTCCAAATGTATTGGCATGACGTGGTAGTTAAAAAATATATTTATTTATGACATGATGTGTCAACAAGCTGTACGGCCAGCTTTTTTGTTCTTGCTCTATTTCTGTCCCTCCAGTAGCTTCCTCTGCCAAAAAGGCTCAGCTCTAACCAGGGAGGCAGAACAACTCACACACACACACGCACACACACACACACACATACACTCGGCAGCTGCCACTATGATGCTTCCATTGCGCTATATTAGCAGATAATCCTGAACTACTAGCCTGCCATTTGGCAGCCATACTCTCAAAAGCACCTCACTCACACCACAAGCGTCAGTTTCATCTCAGTTTCAAATCAGGTGTGGAAAACAGTTCCTCGTTTCTCCACATCAACACATCACCACCTCTCGCATTAATGCAGCCAGTGAGCCGGCTGCAATGCAGGTCCTGACACCAGAGGAACAAATGTAAGAATGTTCTGAATGCAGGATTTAGATGCAGACTGTTGCACATTTGTGGTGATAAGTATTGGTTTATCGAGGAGAGATTATAACGCTTGTTGTTGGCCATGGTCAAACTAAGGGATAAACACAGATGGTGTTTGGGTCACGACGGTCGTGGAGCAGTCAAGGAAATGACAAATGGCAGATTCAGCATGGAGCACTGACCGACTGGCAAAATAAAACAGTAGATCATGTGAATGCACTTTCGGTGCATTACATTTGCATTTACCCATTAGCCAGAAGCCTTTATCCAAAGCGACTCAGCTCAGGGGGAACACAAAAGCTTTGCAGTAGGGGGGCCTGGAAGTAAATACTAGTGCTAAATCGGTTCAAAAAGACTAAAATGATTATTTTTTTCCAAATAGAAAGCATAAGCAAAAGAAGCATATGTGAGAAAGAGAGATAAAAGCGGGTAAAAGCCATGGAATGAATTGGTCTGTTAGAAGAAAACACACAGGTGGGTTATTTGCTGATTTTTGATTAGTTAATGTACAGTGGAAATTAGCTGGTTGGTGAGCATATGTCGTCATTTTGTGGGCAGAGCAGAGATGAAGTGCACCTGGTACTGTATTGTCCTGCATTTAATGTTGTGGCACTAACACTGACACTAAAACCAGAAACCTGCTAGTTTTTGTGTCAATGAAATGTGAGTAGATGAGATTCGGACACAACAAACACAAATAAAAACAAAACTAGTGAAAAGGAAAGAGCAAATACAGCCTGCGCGTGTGTGTGTGTGTGTGTGTGTGTGTGTTGTGTGTGTGTGTGTGTGTGTGCATGTATGTCTGCAGCTTTTTTGTAGATATTCCTCCAAATAGGAACGAAGAACAATAATTTCGAGGAATTCATATTCATAATACCGAGAAACAACAGACTCAATGACTATACGAGCCAGTATGCCCAAAAATAACAGGTCAAGGACACAGAAAAGAGAGAGCAGCAAGAGGCTCCCATTGTTTAGTCTGTCTGTCTGACTGTCTGTCTGCCAGCAGGATTGCTCAAAGGTTATGGAAGGATTTACATGAAGACTTCATCAAAGATAGGTCTGTATGTGTCATGATGAAGCTCTTGCCATCGCGGTCTCTCCCAGCAGATTTCTCCCAGCCTTGATGTTCCAACATACAAACAGAGCTGTTATGATTCTGCCCCCATGACCTCAGTTGACACTTAAAGTGTTTTAGTTTTTCTTCATGGACGGTTATTCATGCTTTAATTAACTCTTGTGGATTTTGATTTTTTTATTCCCTTGTTGTACATTTCCTTGTGTATCTGTTATATTACTTTCTTGATCCCTTGTTGTTGGTTCCTGTTTTATTTTGAAGTAGCGCACTTCCTGTTTCCCTGTCTTTTATTCTTTCACTTTACTTTTCCTGTGTCTCCCGCCCCTGTGATTGTCTGCACCTGTTCCTAATGTGTCTCACCTGTGTTCAATTTGCCCCGCCCACCTCGTGTCAGTCTCTGTGCTTCCTTTTGTCCTTGTTGGTTCGTCTGAGGATTTTCCCCCAGTCTGTGAATCCTGCCCGGTGATGTTTGCTGTTCCGTGATTCCTTTTGCTACATCCGTGGACACTGTAAGTCTGTTTTGTTTTCCGTTTATTAAAACTATTATTTAAATTTCCCTCTGCATTTGGGTCCAGTTCCTGTATTACCCTGACAAGAGCCCCACATATGGGAACATGCAGCATTACCTGGTATCTCAGCATACATACAAGATACGGTGACCTTCACCGTATTTGACCTGGTTTCTATGGTGACTGTTGTGCTCGCCTGTCAAGGCGTGAAAACGATCGCGGACCAGGGCCGAGACGAACAGAGGGAAAGAAATAAGCTTAAAGAAAGAGTTGAAGGGGAAGAAAAGCAAGAGGAAACAGGATAGGGGGAAAAAAAGAAAGGTAAGAGCAGAGAGGACAAAGAAATAAAAGGGTATAGTGTGGAGATTAAAAAAGTGTGCTTCTGTGGGACTAATTGGAAAGAAGAGTGCAGTAACATAGACCGGGTTAGAGATGTTACTCCCACTGGGGCCACTCACAGTCAGAAAGAACTGAAAACGAACGTGACCTACAAAACTGTGTTAGGAATATCTAGTCAGACCATCGTCTATAACGTGCAGTTGTGATTCATTCTGCCTACAGGGAGATCATGTGCTGCCCAACGAGCGATGAGTTTTGTATTTCTGGAAGTAAGGAATAGAAAAATGTAAACTTAAATGAAAAAAAATGTGTTAAAAAAGTTTATAACAATATAGAATGTATGTATATATTCTTAATTTATTAATATACCGGCTTTGTCTATTTTATTTCTTTTTAACATATGTTTATTCCTAGATGTAATGCACTTTTGCAATAGCATTGATTATAGGAGCAAGTAAAAAATAGCTTGCATGATGGAAATAGCAGAACAAAGCTATTTTAGACATTTTATCTGGCAAATGTTTTGCAAATGCACATATGGACGTAGCTACCTACTTGACATACAGTAGAAGCTGCCTGGCTAGTTAATGTTGTGAGCTAGGAAGCTAAGTTAGATAACTCATCTGTTGCTCTTAGTGCTCAAACCAGCTGTCAGCTTTCTCATGTTTTATGTGGTTACTTACTAGGTATTATGCGAAAAATTCACAAAGCTAAAAGGTTCAAAGATATTCAAATCATTACACATTTTGTAAAAATTCAGCTAATATTTCCTCTGTGTGCCGGTGCGTTCGGCTCAGGCCTGGCTCTGTAAATCGAAAACAAAAAAATGGTGCGGACCGCACCACACCACGCGAGAGCGGTAAAATCACAACAACAACAAAGAGAGAAACAAGCTTTCTCCAAAATCGCTTACTGCCCCTTTAAATTGAGGACAATAGTTGATTTAGACAGGAACAGAATTGTAACGCTGGTTAACAGTGAGAGGCCAACGAGCTAGCAGAGCCAAACAGGCAAGTGAATGTAGCTTGATAATATCGTAAATTACACCAATAAATGTCGACTGGCTTGGTTCTCAAAAAGCCACTGACGAGAATTTCACCAGACAGTACAGTACATAACATATAGTTGGAATTAAATAGAATAATAAATGCCGAAGGAGCAGAACACTGTTGTGGCATCAATACGTTGGAAATTGGATGGATTTCTTCTGGGGTGATGTCAATGTTGCTTGTTTTTTCACTGGGATGATAATTAACCAAATGAATCACTTTCAATTACCCGCATTACCCAAACTTCCCCTTCCTCAGAGCGGCTGTCTGCCAGCGCAGAACAGCGACATATAGATTGTGGTTTGCGGTGAGGAACAACCTTGGTGGGGAAATCTGGTTTGAAGCAAGTGCAGGTCCATACAAACAGTACATGTGCACTCTTTCATGTGCTAATGCCATATGAGGACGTTAATGTGCCCACACAGGGGAATTTAAATACACATGCACACATTTCTCCACTCAACCAGATTTTGTTCATGAATGTTCAGTGTGTGTGGCCGCTCCATATGTGCGCGAGAGTGTGTTTATGTGCATCGCCACTGAGCTGTCACTGCAACTGGAGGCTTTCAAACAGGATTGCTGCTGCTCGGCGGAGGGTTTATGCCGACGCCGGGGCTTTTGATTCGCCTCTCACTCAAGGACAGCCATGCGTGACAGACTGCTCGCTAGAACTGCAGAGGAGGAGAGAGGGAAAGGGAGGAGAGACCGAAGGAGTGCGCAGGGAGAGCGTGAGAGCAAGGCAGCAAGGAGACAGGTGGCTAAAGGCTGGAGCAGAAACAGAAAGAAAAAAAAAAAGCAAGCAAGAGATGTGGACCTAAGCTGCCACGAATGAGTGAATGAGAGGATGGAGGCCGAGCGATGGACTGAAAGAAGAAGTCTCTGCTCGAGCAAGTTTGGAAAATAGCAAAGGGGATTTGCAGCACAGCTTGGGACAATGCTTTCCCCACACGTCAGCAATGTTGAAAGGTGGAGTTTGAGATGTGATTATTTTCAACACTTTATGGAACTTAATTGCATGTCAGGACTCAGGCAATTGCTTAAAATTTTCCCCGGCAGCTCGGTAATGACTCATAAAAATTTCCCTTTTCTTCTCTGCCACAGGATCTTACCTGAGCCACTGTTTCTGCAACTCAGTTAGGATTAGTGTTATTAGTAGGGAGCTTTGTTCCACTATTCGATGTGACACAAGCTGTCTTTGAACTGTAAGACACTTGGTTTTCACTGGGGAAGCTTTTCTGGAGATATTGGATGAAGACTTCCTCTGAAGTATCTTTGAATATTATGATCAGATTTTTGTGGACTGTTTGGTTAAAGTAAAATGAGTAAAGTGTCCTCTCTGTTGTCTCTGTCTGTTAAAATATGCAATATAAAAATACATTTTGTTTATAAAATGAAATACAAGGTTACCGCCAAGGTTAAGTTTAGGAGAAGGTTGGGGTTTTTTAAATATTAAAAAAGTTAACAAGTTGTTCCCCAGTGTCTCATATCACTGTAGTTTCGAGTTTTTTTGTATAATGAGTAGTTTGTTCTGAAACATTACATAAAGATTTGAGCAGCAGTTGGTTCTTAAACAACAGAAAAAAAACCTGGAGACAATGAAGCGGTGATGAGCTCACACCCGCCACTATATTTATTCCAGTTCTAGGTGCCGTCTTAATTATAATCATTACTCTCAAACTGCGGTGATGAAAGTAAATCCTCTCATTTAGGCCTCCGCGGTCATGTCCGTCCTGACAGAGGGAACGGTCACAGTTTTCAGTCCTTATGAGCGACCGGTGCCATTTCTCTGGAGCGAAACTGCCATTACGTGATAAATATATCATGTCATTAGCAACAAAAGTACAAGGTAATTACCAGAGTGTCATTCCTGTAACCTGTATCAGTATAACCATTTTTATTATTATTGAACCAGACAAAGACAGTAAATTATGGTTGAATTACAGAGAACTACTTTCTTAAATCCTGAGAGATAATTATTCTTGTTTCAAGAATCACCGGCGGTGAGAAGTAAAGAAATCCTGTATTGTATGTGTCACTGAAACTTTATCCACTGCAGCGATCATCGGGTTAAGGAGCAGTTATTTGACCTTTGTTTCTTTTCTCTAAAGATGTGGGGGTTGTCACAACCCATCACCTCACTGACGGAGAAGAGTGGAAGTTCATCCTGGATTTTGGGATCAGCAGGTACTCAAGGTCAACAAACTAGCTTCATCGTGGCTTTTAAAAACACCTCATGGAGAGGATAAGTAAATAGACCTGGCTCAGATCTTTAGCATTTTAGATGCAAACATGAAGATTGTGAGGTGAGCCTAATAATGTAGTTCAAAAAGAAAGCTATTTGGGTGTCCTCAGGGTCATAATATGTTGTCAAAAACAGTATGCTTTGGCTGTTTTTGCCTTAAAAAAAGATTGTGACAGCAAGTTGTGTTGTGGAGATTTGTGTTGTAGCGATTTGCTGTTTTGTGATTTGCTGTTGTGTGATTTTCTGTTGTGTGATTTGCTGTTGTGTGATTTGCTGTTGTGTGATTTTCTGTTGTGTGATTTGCTGTCGTGTGATTTGCTGTTGTGTGATTTGCTGTTGTTGCAATTTTCTGTCGTGTTGTGGCGATTTGCTATTGTGTGATTTGCTGTTTTGTTGTGGCGATTTGCTGTTGTGTGATTTGCTGTTGTGTTGTGGCGATTTGCTGTTGTGTTGTGTGATTTGCTGTTGTGTTGTGGCGATTTGCTGTTGTGTTGTGTGACTTGCTGTCGTGTTGTGGCGATTTGCTGTCGTGTGATTTGCTGTCGTGTGATTTGCTGTTGTGTGATTTGCTGTTTTGTGATTTGCTGTTGTGTGATTTGCTGTTGTTGCGATTTTCTGTCGTGTTGTGGTGATTTGCTATTGTGTGATTTGCTGTTTTGTTGTGGCGATTTGCTGTTGTGTTTTGGCGATTTGCTGTTGTGTTGTGTGATTTGCTGTTGTGTTGTGTGATTTGCTGTTGTGTTGTGGCGATTTGCTGTTGTGTGATTTTCTGTCGTGTTGTGGCGATTTGCTATTGTGTGATTTGCTGTTTTGTTGTGGCGATTTGCTGTTGTGTTGTGGCGATTTGCTGTTGTGTTGTGTGACTTGCTGTCGTGTTGTGGCGATTTGCTGTTGTGTGATTTGCTGTCGTGTTGTGACTGCTGAATTTTGTGCAGGGATGGACGGATAGTGAGATAACGGATAGGTGGAGGTGCCAATAGATAGTTGGAGTAATAGATGAGTTTCTTCACTTGGCCGTGTGCTTCATGTTGTCAAGATCAAGTAAGAAAATAATAGATACAGGGTCCCTAAATGCAAGCAAATCCTTCCATATGAGAGAAATCCAAACTTATGGACCTTATTTTAGGAGTTCAGTTTACTTCTGCTTTACTGTTGTCAGCATATCAGGTGTAAAACGTTATATTTTTATATGATACATTTCATTCAGAAGTCCAAAAATCTGAGATCAAACCCAGACAATATATTTTCTACAGTTCTCTAAAATAACACTGGGGGGGGGGGTGTATGTAATAACCCTTTAATTAAGCTGTGACACTTGAAAGAGTTGTCAATCTGCGGTTGAAGGAAACTTAAATAAACCAAAACTGTTCCAACCACAATGGATTTACAGACACTCACATAAAAAGATTGCATGACAGGCAAATGCTAAGATTTGAGGGAAGGGAACAGAGAAGCGCAATCTCTGCAGATTTCTATGTTAACTAATTAATACACACACACACACACACACACACACACACACACACACACACACACACACACACGCACCAACGTTTCCATTAGCAGCACTATGTGCACGCTGAGTCTGAAATTAGTATGCAGTCTGTTGAACAACAAACAGGCAGCAGGGAAGGAAGATGTGCTGCCAAACGGCTTAGATGGCAAATGACTGCAGAGATAGATCGGCCAAGACCAAGTTAGTGTGAGCAAGAAGTATCATCAAAACTTCTCGACCCTTTCACTGTAATACTCTGCTATTACTCCCATTCACGCACTGTGATTCATTAATTCAAATGGATGCTGGTTCAAATTCCAGTTCTGTGTGTGTAACTGTATATATTTTTTTCAAAATTGGGGGGAAAAAAGCTCAATTTCAGAGCATTTGGAAAAGGCAACCTGCAACCTGCAACCTGGCCAGTATTCAATGTGAACCGCCATGAACCGAGGGTGTGTACCAGGTGTATTCTCTTTCAGGGATTGAATAACTCATATAGATGTATTGCAAATACGTGGTGTGTGGGAGTCCCTCATCCATATTAATAAGAGCTGCAACACTCAGGGTTTTATCCTTTTAAGGTGTTAAACTGAGAGCGCCAGCACACATTAGCAAGCAAAAACATCGACTGTGAAGGGGAGTCCATCTGGTTCACGGCAAACACCCTGCCTCGTGACAATTTGCCGAATGGCCGTCTACAGTTCAGAAGGGATGTTTGAAGACTATTCCAACAACGAAAAAGGTCCAACGGGCACCGAAAGGTTTTTCATTCATTTCTGACATTGTGACAATGTCACCGTAGGAAAAGCACACGTGTAAATAACAGAAACAATGAAGGCTGAATTCCATTCAGCTGCTTCAGTGTCAGGGTCACGTTATTGTTTGTGCCTGGCTCGCTGTCATGTCTCGACGGCCCTCTTGAACTGAACAGAGAGAAAAAACGTCTGCTGTTAAAAAAAAAAGAAAAAAGCCTATAAATGTGGTAGGAAGTCGCATTATTGTGATTTGTATTGTATTGAGAGGCTTTGCGATGAATTCCTAATTTTTAATTTGTCGTGGTGTGTTTTCGATTTCTGTTTACACACCAGGTTTCGTTAACTAGCCAATGCACAAGACCACGACATCAGGAACTGTCACATGCATTTGGCTATGGCACTTCGTTCTGTTTCCAAGAATATGGCAGGATCACCAAATGAAGTTCATATAAACTATAATACTGTACTTTCCAAATTCAGCAGGGGACCCCCCCATGTATATTTCAGTGCCTGACATAATCACCTGATCACTCATCATGGGACACAAAGCTCAATTACCACCACATGAAAGCCATGTTTCCAAAAGGCCACCGTTCCTGAATCAAACATATCGCCTTTAATCTGTCAGTGCTCCTCCTCTTTGGCCCGATAATTGGTGTCACTCACATGGCTTAGCCTGCTTAATGTTATCTGACGAAAAGGGCGTCAGAGTGTAACAGGATATGGACGTTGGCAGCATTTAATAGAAAACGCTGGACGGAGGGTTTGTTGCAATAATGAAACAGCAAGCAGCTGGAGGAATGTTAAAAGTACGTGACCAGAATAGCTCATGCTTCTGTTTATTTATCATAGTCGGTGATAACTAATTTTCCTTCAATCAGGTCAACATTCATTTAAACGTGAACCATGCCAGGACCACATGTCCGACTTTAAGCTTGTTTCACAGTCATAATGAAACATCTCTGACCTGCTAATATGAAATAATCCCTTTATCCCGTCTGCTAAACGTTATCTGATGCACAGTACGACGGATGTGGAGCCTGCCACTGCTTATTAGATTATCAGGACACACGGCACATTGATTAACTGTGATAATAAAGGATAATGTTCAGTTTAAGTATTAATCCATAGCTGCAGACACAACAAGGCTGGAGCTCTGCCACACACAGCCCAGGGATTTTGCTGAGGATTTTTATTTTTTATTTTTTTATTTACGAACATTTTCTGAACAGCAAACGCTAGATGTAAGTGTAATTTAAAATATTAAAACAATAATTTTAATCTACCAATGATAATCTTATTTCTATTCTATTTCAATTTAAAAACCACCACTACAAACAATTTCTCCGTCATCAGATTGGTAGATATAATCTGAAAAAAATGTTCCTAAAATTGTGTTTAGGAGTCCATTCTTTTATGATTATTTCAATATCAGAGCGGAATTTGCTGGAGTAAATGAGTATTAAACGTACACATGTTTACATGGTGGCAATGTTTATCAGATTACCAGAATTGAGGGAACATTGATTAGCAAGGACAAAAATTGGAGAAGGTGGTAAATGTTAGTAGTAGTAAATAGAAGATATGAATCCATAATTCATAGGAACGCAAACAATTGCAGGACCGGCGCACAAATGTTTTCAAGATGGATGAGTCAGACGTTCAACAAAGCTTTGAGTGCAATGCACATTTGTGCTTCGCAATTGAAGATTAGTTCATGCTCTGGGGAAATAATTAATTAGCATTTATTTATTTATTTAAATGAGGTGATGATTGAATTTTATGCTGATGTGACACATCCCATAATATGTTTTGCATTTTCCTCTGGGTTCCTTCATTTAATTAACGTCAGAATTTACTGAACAAGCATCCTGCATGAATTATGGTATAAGCCAAGTTGGGGTGACAGTGTTTGTGGGGGCGTCTACATATTGGCACTTGTGATTTCCTCTGAGTGTGCGCGCATACTGCATATGTGTGTCATGTTGTTTGTGTTAATCTGTCACAAGTGCGGTCCAAATCACAAAGTCTGTGGTTTATCAACTCCTCCCTCCACTTCATTAGCATTTTCCACAATTATTAACCTGCAGTAATCACTGTAGTCTCTCTCTTACACACACACACACAAGACCACATGTTCAGGCATATGTACATGAGCAGAGATCTAAGCTAGATGATCACACACGAGTCAGACAGAATCTGTCATACTGTAAATCGGGGGATGTTGGCACCAAGTTGATGCCAAAGCTCTGACAGTATAAAGGTGCCGGAGGTACCGTACATGCCGTAGATACAGGGAATCAGATTCTTGCAGGATAATAACCTGACAAGTGTTCTAGTGTGACATCAAACTTTGAACAGAAGAAGAAAGCAGGCACAGTCAACAATGGCAACAATATGCCACATGGCACATGGCAACTTTGAGTGCAGCAACTGGTCTGTCGCGAAAAAAGATAAAAACATGCATGGAGATGTTTTTCATAAGGGAAAAGATAAACACAAAGCCAGAGTGTGAACGTGTTACACAGAGAATTTCAAATTAAATAGGGATGAAACTCAAACTTATCTAAGCATCTCAAAAACAGGCATCTGGGTCTGTACACAGAATTCATTACCAACATGATGTCAAAATGTTCATATCCTGAAAAACGGATCGCATTTGTTGTAGACACTCCACACAGCCGGGTATTCACAAGATGACTAAGGTACTTTAAAAATATGACTTGAAACTTGAAATTTAATATTTCACACCGTTGATCGGCCACCTTGTTGGTAAATTTGATTTAAACCATTTCTTGCACTTACACTAACTATAGGTGTGTGTGTGTGTGTGTGTGTGCGTGCGTGCGTGCGTTTTGTCGATCCGCAATCTTGAGGTGGTGAGATAATGTCTCGGGGGCTGCCAGATGGAGAAAAAAGATTTTGTAATATATGCAGCAGTTTGTGGCGTTGAACTGTACGTAATAAGTATTTTGTCTTTTATTTTAGTCAATTCTGTGTTCGCAGAGGACTGGGGGATGATGAACAAAGAAACATGGTGCACAGCTAGTTATCATACTACAATTCATAATACAAGTTTAAAAAAATATTATTTGTTTTTGGTTTTCCCAAATTAGCCATATGAATCTGACAAATCTAATTTAGTATTCACTAGTGCAGTGTGTCAATACTTACCTTGAATAGAATATTTAATTGACGCAGCAACTGATGCACATTCGTTTGCTTGGAGCATCAGGGCCAATGACCAGAGTGTGTGTACTAGGTACACATGGATGACACCGGGACCAATGTTCTCCGCCACAAATGGACATGAGACACACCAACAACAACAACGACCACAGTGGTTTGTTTGACGAAGCCTAGTGTTGATCTCGTCTTGTTGTCTGCCAATGAAAAGCCCCTGAACCTGACTCGAGTGAGAACCGATGGGGACCAGCATGGGAAATTCATCACGTGCGGCCTCCTGCCTCTCAGTGTTGTGTGGTGGTCGATCCAGTTGTTCCCGTCTGCGCATGTGAGGCTGAGATTTGAGATTTGTCGCCAGACCCTGACACACGCGGTCTGATAGTTAGACCTCATCAACAAAAGGGGGTGTCGGCCTTCTGTCGATCAAAGACTCTCTTAACCTTCTCCCTCCTCCTCCTCATCCCTCCGTCCACCTCCCAATAACTTTACAGTCGCACTAATCTGTCCTTTCTGTCTTTACTTCTCAGTCTCTGTTTCCTCCATTTCTCTTTGAATGACAGGTACTATAGTTTATGAACTGAAACACACACACACACACACACAGTCCTGACTCGTGTGTCTTTCCTCAGCATATTAATGGAGATTCTGTCAGCGGCTCTGGATGGAATTACTACCACTTGCTGAGCCTTTACACTTCCTGTATATCACACACCCACACCCACACACACCCACACACACACACACACACACACACACACACACACACACACACCCATACACACACAGATGCTCTGCTTCTATGTTGTCATTATTTTGCTCATTCAAGTTTTTTCTTTACTAAAAGCATTCACTCTTTAAATTAAAGTGCAAACAAAAATATGCATGATTAAAACTTGCCATTATCTTTACTTCATTGTTACCATGGTCCATCCCCCTTCCTCTTCCTGTCTTCATTAATATCCTTTGCTTCAAACCATCTTTCTCATTTCTTACCCTGCTCCGGCTCATTCACTCACTTTATTTTCAATATCACTCCAGTCAAAGATGTATTGTCGGAATGAAAAATATATGCTCAAGCAAAACAATACTCTCTCTTCCTTAGCCGACAAAATCTTAATTCTATTTGTTTCACCAAGATCTGTTTCCAGACTTTGGCTTCAGTGGTTCCCTTTCCTGTTGTTTATCATGTAATACTGAAACATTAATCTACAATGACTTCTGTCCACCCACAGGGTTAGATGATATTCATATCCAAATGCTTAGTCGCTCACTATAAATCACCATAATCAGGTTATTGATACCGTTTGCGCGACAAAGAAAAACAACTTTCTCCAGTTTTTTTTCTGCATTCACAGTGGGAAAAGACAGACATGAGGAAAAAAGAGTGAAAGTGTTCTGCACACAGACGTAGGTGAACACACTCGGCTCCGTGTCAGACCTGACCTACCTCAGTGAGGTGCGGGTTGGGGTTGAATCCACACTGGTTACAGACGGTGGCCTTACACTGGGTGCAGGTGTTGTAGTTGGGTACAGCCGGTGGGTTGGACAGCTCTGTGCTGGTGCACACCGGGCACAGTTTGCTGCTCGGCATGGGCGCGATCTGGGGCACCGAGTAGGGGGAGGTGGGTGTCACGCTGCGGTCAGGGGACGCCGATGGAGACCGGCCCGTCCTGGAGCCACTGAAGTCGACCTGGAGGTTTCGACGGGAGGCGTGCTGACCGGGACTCTGGCCACCGTGGCCTCCCACACCGGACCCGGCAGGGCTGTGACCCATACCGTGACCCGACCCCGGGCCCTGCCCCATACCCGGCCCCTGGCTTGACTGCATATGTCTGGGGGAGGTCGGAGTGTCGTGTGTTGCCAGGCGGTAGGGGTCGCTAGCTCTGGACCCTATTCCTCCACCAGTGCCCATGCCTGCTCCAATTCCTCCTCCACTCATTCCTCCTCCCATTCCTCCTCCTCCCATTCCCCCCATCCCTCCTCCTCTCATTCCACCTATCCCTCCACCTCCCATTCCTCCTCCACCCATTCCTCCTCCCATTCCTCCTCCACCCATTCCTCCTCCCATTCCTCCTCCCATTCCTCCTCCACCCATTCCTCCACCTCCCATTCCTCCTCCCATTCCTCCTCCTCCGTGGACTCCTTGTTGCATGCCAGGCTTGGGGCTACCCATCGGACCCCTGACAGAGAGGGACACAGCAAAAAAACAACAACAGATTAACATCAAATTATATAAATGAATTCTTCATAGTTAAGGCAAACCTTAGTAACTGTGCCTTGCAACTCTACAATACAAAAGAAAAATAATAGAGTTTTGTTATTCCCATGTAGTTTATACGGTTCATCAACTGGTGAGGATGATGACTTTAAACCTGGACATCTCTCTAAAAGCACAATATCATGAATACAGCCATTAATGGGACATCTAAGACGCCTTTGCTGGATTTTTATTTATTTATTTTTGAGGAAAATAGCTTGGAAAATTCAAAGTAAATTCACGAGCAAACCAACCAAAGCTGAAATACTAATGTTGTGCGTTTTCAATGGGGTGCTGTTTTATGCATGCTAAAATGTTTGTTGTGGTTATTTTATGTTCTGTGGGAGATGCCAAAGATGAATTCCCACTGAGGTGGACAATAAAGTCAATTAAACTGCCAGCAACATTTGTGGTTTCAGCTGGGTAAAAATAAAAATGGTTACCAGCTACAAGCTGTTTTTAATCCACCTTAATCCGTCTAAAATCAAAGATCCACTGTTTCAAAAATTACTAAGAATTTCAAACTGAAGATGTGCAAGAACGGCAAGCTTAACAGGCAAAGCAATAACATATAAGCTTTTCAGACAAGGAACCAAACCGTAATGAATCACTTCTTACCCCCAAAACTTGCATTGAAAACAGATTGTATCAGTGTTCATTGAAAATCAAATAACAACTTAATTACTGAGTGCAATTCTAAAAATGTTTTTTTCTTTCTGCTGCTGGGGCCGAGTAAATGTAATGAGCAGTTTGATTATTGCCAATGAATTATTTAATTGGGGGGGGGGGGGAATTATATA
Source organism: Scophthalmus maximus (assembly GCF_022379125.1). Classification (NCBI taxonomy): domain Eukaryota; kingdom Metazoa; phylum Chordata; class Actinopteri; order Pleuronectiformes; family Scophthalmidae; genus Scophthalmus; species Scophthalmus maximus. The sequence continues at coordinate 17,498,849 of NC_061517.1, read as the reverse complement.
TTGGAGAAATCTGCCTGGTCATTGTCACTGTATTCTAACAAATTCAATTACCTCCTCACTGGAGGAGACACTGCAGCAGAAACAACATTAAAAACCAGCCAAAATAATTACTGATTCTCTCACGGTGAGACCTCGCTACATCCACCAGCTTCAGCAAATTAGACTGGAACATAATAGTCTGTGGAAAGACAGGCGCACGCACCACGCACACGCACGCACACACACACGCACGTACGCACGCAAATCCATGTGTGCTGTGTTAAAGGTGACATACACACATACACCTTCAGCATAAAATAAGCAAATCATTACAAAGCTCTGCCTGAGGAAGTGAAAATGATTTCTCCTTTTCCGTGCATGTTTTGACAGTCAACATGAGACTCTCCTTCACAGAGTTAAGCAAACAAATTGTGTGAACGCAGTTGTGTGGGTATTGTTCTACTATACTACTCCTACTAAAAACTACTAATACTATTAACGACAACTAGAAACTACTGTTGTAAAAATGAAATTGAATGCAATTAAAAGGAAATTTCAAATTCTGCAAATGATTCAAACCGACTTGATGGAATCATTTCAGTGCCTCCACAAACTACAATACCTCACACAACACCACCACTTATACACGGTAACTAAACTGCATCAGTGAATAATAACGACCAAAGCCTTTCACTTTCTATCCTCGGGCTGAAATGGAACAAACTCAGTCAAGTACCCAACAAATGAAAGTGTCCGTCTGCTTTCTGGGATTCTAAGTTAACGCTTCCAACTCTTTGCAGGAATTATTTGGGGTCCTGCTGCCGAGCTACCTGCAACTATGAACTTGCACTTGATGACTGTAATCATATGAGAGAGAGAAAAAAACATCCTGCAGCTTTGTTTTTATAAATGACACAACAACATAATAAACAAAATCCTGCCAAGTCATGTTTCTATTCTATTCTTTTGCCTGTGGTGTCATTGATTGAATGAATCTCAGGGGTATTAGATATTCTCCTTAGTAACAATCCATTTGTGACAAAATCTCTTTTCCATCTCTGACTGTTTTCCTTTCTACATAATTCATCTTTCTTCTTTTCAATATTTCTCTCTACCAACTCTTCCCTTTTCTCCTTCACATCCTCCTCTTTTTTGTTCAGTCTCTCCTCTATTCACTGCCTCTCCTCCTCCTCCTCCTCTATTATCTTTAAACCAGGCACTGACCATGGCCTCCCTCCCCAGATGTTTTTTTCTTTTCCTTTGTCGAAGCTCTTCTTTTGTGACATATTTTGATTTCCGCTCTCGGAAGGCAAGTGAACCTTAAGCGACCCTGTTTGTCTTTCTCATCGCAAGTCAAAGTCAGAGTCCTTGTGAGCAATGAACTGACGGCAGCAACAACAACATCAGAAGGAATTCTGAAACATAACCATTGACTCTCACACAACTGCAATTCGGGAGCTTTGAACGTAAAAATCAGGGTCTGTAAAAACTCATCTGTGTTTTCCTCACAAGCGTGCGTACAGTTTGGAGTGGCTCAAGCGAAGGATTGACAGATTTTGTAGTTTCTCCAGAGACCATGCATCCGTCAATCACAAATGTAAAGTACACATTGTCAGACAAACACCGCAGTATGTGAGTTGTGTGACCGTGCATAGCCGTGAGTGTGAGTTGCCTATTAATTAACTGTGTGTGTGTGTGTGTGTGTGTGTGTGTGTGTGTGTGTGTGTGTGTGTGTGTGTGTGTGTGTGTGTGTGTGTGTGTGTGTGTGTGTGTGTGTGTGTGTGTGTTCGCTTTGGAAAGGGAAAGGGGTGACTCAACAAAAACCTCAAAGCTTCACTGAGAAGCTGAGACTGTCACTCTCAGACGTTGAGGAAGACAGGATGAAAGACTTACAGCTGACGGGGAAATTGATGATGAAGGGAGGCAGAACCTGTTCCACAGTACACTCCTGGCCAGAGTGTCCTATATTTTGCTCAAGGTTATTTGATTTTGTCTCCGTACCCATTAATTGCGGCTGTACAGGGAATCTACGTACAACAATTTAAAAGACACATCAAATAATTTCAAATCTGATCTGATCCGGCCTTTATTTTTTCCTACAGAAGTTGCTAAGTGGTTGAGGGTTTTCTATGTGTAAAAGTATTTGGAAAACAATTAATATATGTAAAAATCCATAAAAAGATATTTGGGCATATAGATTTGCAGTTTAAGAGGAGAAAGGAGAAGAAGATAAAAAAAAGCAAAGAAGCAAAGAGAGAGAACCAAGTAAGGGAGATAAGAAGAAGAACCACAGTAGGGAGAGAGCTGGGGATTCTCATTCTCATTTTGAAGAAGACGCCGTCACTAATTGCTGTGAGAAAGTGAGGCCAACGAAGGTGACAACCCAAATAACGGGAACAGTCCTGCTCTCTCGGTGTGTTTACACACTTAGCCCTCCGCGTCTCACCGGGGACATTCATCACTGTCGCACCCGGCGCTGAATGACTCAATACGCATGCTTGTTCAGTCAAAGTGATTTCCCCCACTCCCATTATGACCCTCGATCTGCCGTCTGAGGAGAGGGACGGGGCTCGTTTGCCGGTCACATCTGAGCGACACAGACGGGGACAGACCGGAGACTGGATATGAAGATGGACGACGTGACAGCTGCGCTAAAGGGAAGCCAAAACATTGTGACCGCCCCCTGGTGTCTGGCTGCAGTACAGGTCATTAATCCATGCGACATGGGCCAAACACATTTAATACATTTTTTCCCAAAGTTGATTTGTGTCATTTGACTCCTCATAATTACGACTTAAGTAATTGTGTTGGTACATTTGGTTTTCATAGGGATGAGGCATCCTGATGGACGGCTGAGATTGTCTCGCGATTGGTTGCGTGGGTGCGTCAGTGGGACTTGAATTCATAGACGGCGGTTTAGTGTAATGTCTTTGAGAGACTTCACTACCGAGGTCACATTAGGACAGCTCAGGCTCAGCTCTACGTTGCCAGACAGGTCTAAATAACGACACGACAGTAAACACTAAGCCTTCAGTATCCTCCAATAATGACGATGATCTTGTTTCAAGAGTTTCACTGCACAACGCGGGGGCTGTGGCCCTGCCGCGGTCTGGCCGTGTGTCGGTGGGTGGTATAGCCTAAAGTACCATGATGTAAAGTGGTCGGGCGATGCTTGTTTTCACCGTGTGAAAGTTCAGAGCTATACTTAGGATTACTGGGCCTTGGTGGAGGTATGCGCTCCGCTGAATGCCTTTCTAGTTATTAAAGAAAGTAAGATTTGAGATGATGCTCTCATATTGTGTATTGAAGCGCTATATACTGAAACTGATGGCAATCCTAGAAAAATCCCCAGAGGTGGTGCTTTCCCATTTTATTGGCTCTAGCCTTAATATCCGTCTCTTACCTGATATGCAGAGCTAATCACATTCATGTGACTTGCCTGATACTGCTCCCTCTGGATGGGTCTACCCTTATCCCACACCTCGAGCCTGAAGCAAAACAAGTCTATTTGGGTTATTGGTGGACACACACTTAACATCTATTTCATCCTCCTCCTCCTCTCTTTCTCCTCTTCCTCCATTTCTTCCCACTCAGGTCTGACAGAATTGCTTCTGTACGGCCCATTTATTCCCATCCGCCTCCCCTTCTCCACTTCACCTCCCATTATATCATGTCATCTCTTCCTTTCTCTCTTCCTCCTTCCCCTTCCTTCTTTCCTTTTCTCTACAAATTATGCATATTATTATATTATTCTTTTATTATTAAACTGGCACATTTACCTGAAAAGTTTTATGGTGTTTTATTTTCATTTCACTCCAGCCAATGACATTTGGTTCGAGGTCAACAGACAAGGTAGCCAACAACTTGTCTGTTTTTCTTAGTTATACTGGACAAATTAGTATAAAAGTTTAGTTGGCATGTTGTAATCACTAACAGTGATCTTGTCACATACATTTCTATACATCCAATCTTCCCTCCCTCCACCATTTTGTTCTATTTTTTAATTTCTCTCTCCTCATCTCTATCTCTCAAATCTTCAATCTAATTCACAGTAGATTTAGACCATACTAAAAACACCATACAAGTTAAAGGTTTTGCAAACATAACGTTCATGTAGGATGTCTCATTACCCGTTCTTTAGCACTTTCACTTGCTCTGTTGAGTGCTCTGTGTTCACACCAATTATGGCCAAAGTATTTTAACCTACATTTTCTCGAATCAAGGTTTATTCTAATGTACGACAAAAAAAACAAAAGTTCAAGAAATTGAAGAACAACGCAATTATTTAAATAGGCTATGCAATGTATTACATGGAAGTGTACTAGGGAGAGAGTATCCAAAAGGACGGTGAAGGTCTTGAAAGGTCAGAAGTCTAGCTTACTACATACTGCAGACATACTTGGTGAGGTTGAACTTGGCAGGTCAACATTTGACTATCTTACAGTTGACGTTTGCCGAGCGTGTTACAAGCTGGTTGCCGGACTGTGTGTCTTTCCTCTGTGCCACCCTTCAGCAACCTTCCTACTCGTCTCGGGGGGGCAAGGTCACTCAGGTCACGCAGAAAACTATAGTATATCAGGCGGTCGGGTTCTGAATCATATCTCTGCTCACTCTTACCTCTTTCCTGAGCTCTTCACTCTGTGGTCACAGGAGACTGTCTCCAGGCTCCTTTTTGTTGCTTGTTTTAATGTCGATACACTGGTTGGCTGCAGCCCCTGTTGAGTAATTTCCATATGGGCCTCTCAGGTAAATATCTAAATTAAAACGCATGAAGCCAGTCCATCATCAGCACCATTTACCGGTTTCACTAGGGCCAAAGAGCTGACAGACTTGGCAGCCGCTGCTCTTTTCTCTTCCTCGCTTCTGTCTCACACATGATTCAACACAACACAAGCAAAACCCTGCTGTTACTATGGACACCGGGTCTATTGGGTATCTGCACGCAAACATGAACCTGATGCATGCACAAGGACAAGAAATGAATGCACATAAATTTAAGCTCGAGCATACATATACAGTATGTTGTTGCATTGATTTTGAAAAATAAAGCTTTATTGACTCCCATGGGGACACTTGGCCCTTGCAACAGCAAATTAAAACAGGAAGAACCAGTGGTGAACAAGAGCAGAGGAACTTGGCAAAGAAAACATGCCCACGTCCCCGTGTGCACATACTCTCACCAGTGCCTGTCACTCTTTTAAGGAGGGGGTTTGCTGCTCGGTGAGCTATTGTTCTGTGTAATGAATACACCATATCATGTATTTTTCTGTTTTTTTGCCACAAATAAAGGGAGGAGGAGAAGGGGAAATGGGATGTGACTGTGGAGCTGCAGCTCTTGAATCTCTTGAATCCTCTCGTTTCAAACAGAATCTTCTCATTTCAAACAGAATCTTCTCATACCCCAACAAACAGCTAGGAAAGTTACTAAATTAATACCAATACCACACATAGCACTACAATAATAAGAAGACTAAATCTCTCAGTGATACTGTGTCCTCAAGTGTGTCACTTTGGTGTTTCTCGCTGAAGCTAATGTTATGCAACAGCTGTGTCGGTTCCATGCATTCGAGCTCCAAAGCGTATAATCTCTTCTGTTCAGCTTGATGGTGATAATGCTGCGGTGGGGACGGAATTTGCCGTTAAATGGAGAGAAAAAAGGACGAAGGGGAGGAAAAAATTGTCTGTTTTGTGGGAGAGGAGACGGTGCCGTTTCATGTTCAAGATCAGTTCCATCTGATGCAAAAAGATACAGGCATCAAAGCTTGGGTGCTTCCTGCACTGACCCACCATTACTAATTTAAGAATATCTATTCGTGGTTCAGCTTTGATTTTCGCTGTTTCAGTCCGCGCTGCAGCTCGGAGCTTACACGCGTTCAATTCTGCCGAAAAAGTAGTCAAAGCATTCACATCATGGACGAATTATAGTATTTATCAAATGACGCGCTTTATATTAAACACCTTTACAGGTAACCAGCAAATTGGTAGGTCTGTGGTTGCAGAGAAATAAACCTTCAACTAGTTTCACACCAACGCAAAAAATACGACAAACACATGTACACACAACCTGAGAACAAACACCCATAACCATCTACACAGATGCACACACGTACAGGACAGACAGCGTGAGAAGCTGTAAGTGCACAGTGAGAAGCTTTGCTGAAAATGACTTTGCAATGATCCCAAGTGCACGGTGCTGAGTGAAGGCCACGAGCACTGACCTGGATTTGGACACGAGCGCATCCTGCGAGGCTGAATAATGAATTTTTTTCTCCCCCCGTCCCCAAAAAAAACCTCACACCTACTCTCTCTTAATGGCTTCTAGGACCCCAAAAAAGGAAGATGGCGGATAGTGACTCTACTGTGCATAGAATAGAATCAAATTGAATTGTGATTATGCAAGAAAAACTATGTGCACTGCATTGTTATCTCCCTTAAACCACATTCGGTGTGATGCAGTACCGACCCAACACACAAGGTGATGGTGTGATGGTTGCTTGTTGATTTACAGCCCGAGAGGCCAGAGACCAACAGTCAGAGAACTAATTGTGTTCTACAGTACCCAGGTGTCTACGTACACCTACTGTACTTCGCAGCAGTGTGTCAGCAAGCCGCGTAATGTAATACTACCGCTATTTATACCTTTAGCACATGCTACAACTCCGTAACCTTCTCAGGCTCTCTCAGCAGGGGGCTGCAGGGTTTTGTCTACATATGCTTTTATGTGCATGTCCTGGCAATTTATGTTTGCAGTGTGTGCAGACGTGGTTTGTGTTATCGTTTTTGTTGACATATGCTTTTTATGTACTGTACATGTACATTTGTGTACATTTCCCGGCAATTGTCATGTATGCAGTGTGTCAGTGTGTGACACATCTGTCTCCAGCAGATGTGCTCGTCCACGTGGACTGAGCGATAACGTGGCAGTAACCCACACACACACACCTGTCCACATTTACCTCTCAGTATGAGAACAGGCTCCCAGTGTTTTCAGCAGTTAGAGATGCCATCAACGCCACAGTGCAAAACTGATTGTTTATTAGGAAGCGTGCGCACACAGACACACACACACACACACACACACACACACACACACACACACAGCTCAGCTGCCAGTATACTTTCTCTCTCTCTCTCTCGCTCTCTCTCTCTCACTTACTCTCACTCACTCACTCGCACACACACACACTCACACACACACACACACACACACACACACACACACAGCTCAGCTGCCAGTATACTCTCTCTCTCTCACTCACTCACTCACTCACTCACTCACACACACACACACACACACACACCTGTGAGTTGATGATGCCTCATCAACTCTCCTCCCAGTCAAATCAAGTCTGCGGGACAGGCGAGAACAGAAATTGGATTATGAAAATTGTATCTCTCCGGCTGACTGAATGACTCTCTAGACTATAGTCTCTCTGACTGGAATGGCTGTCGAGCTGCTTGACTCACTAACCTGCTGGTTGACAAACTTAACATACGTGACTGGTCTGATGTGGTTGTCTGACCACACCTGATTTCCCACCTTATGTATTTATTACAATAGCAGAATTCCCGATGACTGACTCAGCTAGAGGAGCATGGGTCACTTGATAGTGAAGTTAACTGGCCAGAAGACTGGCTCACTTGTTGGCTGAATGATCACCGTGTATTTAAGATAGCTGATAAGACTACCGTACATGACTATAGCTAGTAAAAAGGACTTCATACAATGAGGCTGGTTGTGTCTGCCTGCTAAGTAAATCTTTAAAATGGACACAGGAGACAGATATGTGGCATTGGCCCAAACCCTAAAACTAAATTGCATATGAAGCATTGATTTAGTGATAAGTCCAGAATGTGATTAGAAAATGAAAAGAAAGCAGCCATATTCTGACAAATGGACGCCGGCGAGGAAATGATCAAAAGGGAAAGGCAGTGAGGGAGAGGAGGAGACAGGAGAGGCGAGAGGAAAGGTCTCAGAGAAGTATTACCCCGTTTAGCATGCTGGCCCACACTTGGAAACCTGTCCTTCATCCTCCCTCTCTCTCTCTCCGTACATGCTCCCATCCCTGCATGTATACATATTTATGCATGTACACACACACACACACACAAGGAAATGGAAACCCATCTCAAGGTGTTTCCCTTCTCACTGAATTCCATCTGCCTCTGCAAAATGATCAATATCTACCAATCTGATGTCATGGTTATAGTTTGAACCCAGCCATTAGACATCACGTTGTGAAATGATTAACACACAGAACTGCAAATTTTAAAAAAAAATAGATGTGAAAACTGTCAAATATCAAAATGAGTTACATACACCGAAGGTTTAATTTGTCAAAGGTATTTAGGCCCCCTGACTAACACAGAGAACAGACATCAAAATGGAATAGGAGTCAAAATGAAGCCGTGTCATATCAAACTAGGAAAACACTCTTTAACGTCCCACATTTCTCCCCCCCCCCCCCCCCCCCCCCCCCCCCCCCCCCTTTTTGGAAAATGACGAAACCAGAGCACCAGTGGGGGATCGGAGGAGTTTCCCTCTGACCGCAGAGTGAACTTTTATAACACCCCTGGACTATTTCCTCTGCACTTTAATTGAAATTCCCTATCAGTGGCGTGTCGCCTCAGAAGGAGAAGCAAACAAATGCATTAAATAACAAACGGTTTGAAGAACTTCAACATTGACACTGAAGGTAAAATAGAGCTAATATGCTTTTACATGAGTGTGCGTGTGTGCGTGCGTGCGTGCGTGCGTGTATGTGTGTGTCTGCACTTATGGATAGAATAGCAGTAGGTCGATGTAAGTTAGAGTGTTTTAAACCTCTGACTTTTCTCAGGGCTAGATTATAATTTAAGATGGCAATTTCAGCTTGATGCCACTTGTGATCTCTGCATCTGTTTTTAAGATCACTGAAAGTCACGACACAATATTATTGCACTTTATTCTATTTGACTAACGCACATAATAACTCTGGTGAAAGCCAAGTCCAAGAAAGACCAAAGATAATTCCGTTAGTTGATGGAAGCATTATTCTAAACTACAATATCAACAGGGAACACAGAAAAAATGTAAAACATGATTCCGCAAACTGATTTAGAAAGACTAATCACCCTGTTACATTTCTGCCTCATATTCAGATATAACAACTGTAACACTATAACGCTCATATGCAGTTTTCATCTAACTGCACACTGCACATCGGTACAGTAGTTTGCAAACACACACACATGAAGAAAAAAGATAGTATATTCTTAGATAGTTGAGTGAGATCATTTGAGGTAAATCCTCCACTGGACCTCTGAAAGAACACTCTTACCCCAGGCAAGGACTGACCACTCCGCCCGCGTGCGTGTGTCTTTGTGTGTGTTTGTGTGTGTGTGTGTGTGTGTGTGTGTGTGTGTGTGTGTGTGTCTGTGTCTGTGTCTGTGTCTGTGTGTGTGTGTGTGTGTAACTAAATATAACCAGTACCCACACAGTGTCTATTGGCAGTCATTTTCATCCCCCAGGACACCATCCTGTGACCATTGACGGTGATAGTGTGAGTTATTTTGAGCTGATATCTTGGTTTGTACATTTACAGTAAGCGATTGAGAAATTGTGGAAATCTTTCAATCAAGGAAATGCTGTCATAATGTTGGTGTAGCGGATTTTGAGACAGGTGACGCACTACATCAACTGGAAATGGGTAGTTTTTTCTATTTGCGAGAAGTTCTGGTTTCAGACATGTATTCCAGAAAATACATTTAGGTCCTCACATTCATTTGGATATTTTCCAGAAAAAATCCAGAACTCCAGACTTCAGTGCATGTCTCAGAGTAGCTTTACGTTTATTTTGGTTAAGCAGCGCTTTGAGCTATATGCTAACGTGCTCACAATCACATTGCAGGTGTAATTGTTCACCATCTTAGTTTAGCGAATGCTAACATTCGCTAATAAGCACTTAATACAGCCTCGGCTGCGTGCCATTAGTTTTGCAGTTATTTGGTCATTAACCAAAGTATTTGATGTTCAGCACCTTGAGGTGCTTCTGTATGAAGTGATGCCAGATGGATATGATTTGATTTGACATCGGACGATCTGACATCATGACCTGATGATAAAAGGTCATGGGATCACCAGAGTAATAACAATGGCCATGATTTACATCCACACACAACCTATTTTCAACAACATTCATTTGTCCCTCCCACACACAAGGTACACCTTACCATTCAGTGTCCGTGGTAAAACTTTGCAAGGTACATGTTCATGGATGGATTTAGTTTTTCTATCTATCTATCTAATCATCTCTTCCCTCCTCACGTTTAAATGTAACCCTCTTTACCCGGCCATCTTTTTGCGCGGCGGAGAGCAGCAGCAGCCTATTTCATGCTGCATGTGTAATAAAAGGATTAATTTGCTGCTCAGACTCAGAGTGGGCAGTAACGGGACAGAGGGATATAAATAGAGGCCACCTCGCTCAAACACTTTCTATTTCCTCACACAAATTGCTGCGAAAAGAGGCAGGTTGAAAGGCTGATGGAATAACATACTGTGATGAGTGAATGCTGACTCAGCATGACACAGGGACGACAGGTCCAGAGGGCGGCGTGCAAGTTACATGCTGCCAAAATGACTCCACTCCACTCTTTACGTTATTTTTCTTTTATCTTCAATAAATCTACCCATGAGGTTTTGGACCACCAACTGTACTTCTGGAGCAAGGCTTTTAAAAGTGGGTCCAGAAGTTTGGAAAGATTTGTGCACGTAAATGCACGCGCAGAAGAGCTTATGGACAGTGAGATTCCTTGTTACTGCTGCAGGTATCACACTATTCCACCGGATTGACGCTTGGTGATGCAATAACGCACAAAGAGACGCGATAACGCAGCAACGGCATTCGGAATGGTGAAGACTGAGGGCTAACAAGCGTTGACGTAAACATAACACAATCTGAAATATTCAAATACCAATCAATTTGCAACATTGGAAATCGATTTAAAATGTCGTATGTGTGGGAGGAAACTTATTTGACATGTGTCTCAGGCGTCAAAGAAACACAAAGAGCAATACTTTAGGATGTAAACGTTCAAGAAAAGTCCATGCGCCACCTTTTTCTGATGTCTGAGAAATCGTTGGTGCCCGGCTGATAATGGTGCCGTTAGGCTTTAGGTCACAGTCCTTTAAGTATTTACCGCTGATTTGATTGTATCACATTATCAGCCAGGAGGCTCACACGGGCACAGATTAGCACTAAGCTGAAATCGCTTGTTATCACACCCACCGGTCAGAGGCCGCGGTGTAACAGTCACCGTGTGTTGCGTTCAAATGCAGCAACTCGGTGATTTAACAATGCCAACAATGCCATGGGGGAAGGACAAAAAAACTAGATCCTGGGAGTTTGAAGGTCGGGAAATGACCTGCACTTCTCAATACGAGGAGAATCAATTCAATAAGGGTGAGGGGACAGGAGTTATGAGGTCGCTGTGTGACAGTGGGGATACGCAGCCTGTCCCCGCTGTGCCACATTATGATCTGCTGGATTTACCTCTCTCTCTCTCCCTCTCTCTCTCTCTCTCTCCCTCTCCCTCTCTCTCTCTCTCTCTCTCTGTCTCTCTCTCTCTCTCTGTCTCTCTCTCTCCCTCTCTCTCCCTCTCTCTCCCTCTCTCTCTCTCTCTCTCCCTCTCCCTCTCCCTCTCTCTCTCTCTCTCTCTCTCTCTCTCTCTCTCTGTCTCCCTCTCTCTCTCTCTCTCTCTCTGTCTCTCTCTCTCTCTCTCTGTCTCTCTCTCTCTCTCTCTCTGTCTCTCTCTCTGTCTCTGTCTCTCTCTCTCTCTCTCTCTCTCCCTCTCTCTCTCTGTCTCTGTCTCCCTCTCTCTCTGTCTCTGTCTCTCTCTCTCTCTCTGTCTCTGTCTCTCTCTCTCTCTCTGTCTCTGTCTCTCTCCCTCTCTCTCTCTGTCTCTGTCTCCCTCTCTCTCTGTCTCTGTCTCTCTCTCTCTCTCTGTCTCTGTCTCTCTCTCTCTCTCTCTCTCTCTCTCCCTCTCTCCCTCTCTCTCTCTCTCTCTCTCTCTCTCTCTCCCTCTCCCCCTCTCTCTCTCTCTCTCTCTCTCTCTCTCTCTCTCCCTCTCTCCCTCTCTCTCTCTCTCTCTCTCTCTCTCTCTCTCTCTCTCTCTCTCTCTCTCTCTCTGTCTCTGTCTCCCTCTCTCTCTCTCTCTCTCTCTCTCTCTCTCTCTCTCTCTCTCCCTCTCCCCCTCTCTCTGTCTCTCTCTCTCTCTCTCTGTCTCTCTGTCTCTCTCTCTCTCTCTCTCTCTCTCTCTCTCTGTCTCTCTCTCTCTCTCTCTCTCTCTCTCTCTCTCTCTCTCTCTCTCTCTCTCTCTCTCTCCCTCTCTTTCCCTCTCCCTCCCTCTCCCTCCCTCTCCCTCCTTACTGCTCATGAGCTGTCACGCGAGTCTGTCAAACGAAATCAGACGAGGAGGCAGACGGCTTGAAGAGGCCCCTCGGACACACGGAGGCGTTTTGCCGGGCTGCGGGGCCGACAAGCAGCTGTTCACTTCACGGCAGCCACGCCTGCTGTTGTTTCAGTTTGTCATGTTTGATGGATTTATGTCGGCCGTCAACTTGGTCATTGTTCACCACTCCGGTCATGGTGTCGCAACACTGGTGACTTGTAATTACGCTCCACTCTCACGCTCAGACGCGACTGACGTCCATTAATCTAGAAGTAGGGTGAGCCTGCTTTGGGGGCGTGAGTCGTATTTTTAGCGAGTAACTCGGTAGTCGACACTCTTCCCAACTTCTGGAAGCTGTAAAGGTATTTGTGACAGGCACACGCTGCATTCAGGGGAACACTTTGGGGCACACTGTACAGCTTAAGATCAGCGAGAGGAGTCTCTTTTGAACTTTTGACTCAGATGACATTTCATGTGACGAACGCCAGCAGGAGGTTGTCCCGAGTCGGGTGCGTTCACAACAGCAGGAGGATTTCCTGAACATTCTGTGGCGTCTGTGTAGAGCAGCGGGTAGGACATAGAGATAATTCTGCAGCGCAAGGCAGTGCTTTGGTTTCTACAGCCATAAACACGACCACACACCCGCTGTGAATTTTCAGGACATTTCCCTGCTGTGCTCTCACGTGGTTCCACTCTGACTACTTCCGGAAGTTTTCGTCAGGGGTCTGACAGGCAAAGTTCCTGGAGATGTCGGGGGAGACTTGTGCATTCTCACATGCAGTCCCACAGTGTCTGGACTTCAGTGCATGTCTGATGGCAGCTTTCCAGTCTCCTTTTCTCTAGTTTTGTTTTCCTCTCTTCATAGCTCTAGTCTATAGTTGTATCTCATGTAAGTAACTCTACTTTGTCACGTTGACCAACAAGTTACAAAAAGAAGAAGAAGTCAATATCAACTTTTGAATGCACACTGCCTCTTGAAAGTGTTTCTAAAAGTGGAGACTGTGAGCGTATGATCGGTTTTGTTTCGCCATGCTGCGACAGGATTGGCTCGTTATCGGATCCATGTGCTAAAATCAGACAAGTCGACACGCTGCATGAGCTGCAGCTCCTTTCGAAGCGGAGGAAAGACTGTGTGCAAACCTTTGAGCACATCAACCAGAGTGACCTAAATTCAAAGAATCCCATTTTTCTAATTCCTTGCTGATAACAACAACTAAAAAAGATCCCATTTGAGAGTATTTCCGCTGTGTCAAAACCCCCCACTGAGCCCAAATGACTGCGAGAGCAGAGCTGCGCCGGAAAAAATAAATGGTGCCATCCGGAGGAAAGTGTCGCCCCGCGCGGCGTCATCAGCGATTAAACACAAAGGATTAAATAACCGCCCTTGTTCAAACGGGGAAATAAGCGGCGTTGATTTTAAATCTCACTTGTCACCATGTTTTACTCACATTGATCATTTTGGAACCATGGGTTTGTTTTGAAGCGTCTTGAGTTTAAATAGTTTCTGTTTGGGCTTTCAGCAAGAATTTTTTTTTTTTTAATTTCCACCGACCATCTTTGAATAAACCTCAGTGAAGGATAAAGGACAGAGCAGTAAATCAGTTTAATGCTCCGTAACAAATAGATAGAAAGAGGCTGAAACGTATTGACTATGAAGAAAACACGCATTCATCAACAGGATTCACAATACAGCAGAGAAAAAAAAACACGTACACAAACAATGTGCGACTGTAGTTTGTTCCAAGGCGCCTTGCGTCTGTACTACTCGGCTTTAACAAGCACACACACACACACACACACACACACACCACATTCAGCCACAGCCACATCAATACAGGTAACATTTACTGGCTGGTGGTTGACAACATAATGAGAAAACACAACGTGACCTTCACGAGAACAGTCGCGAAAAATGGCCGAGCACAGCACAATATTCTCCGACAAACAAATGAAAGTCGGAGGAGATGTATCCCCACCTGAATGAGGCGGCGCAGCGAGTGTACCCACCACCGTTTTTCCCGCCAGCATCATCACACAGTGTGAACAGAAACATAGAGAGCGCACACGTTCAGCGGCACTGAGTTCACATGAAAAAATGATATCTGATGTGTTACGGAAAAGTAGTATTATGATAAGTGAAATTCCATAGGATCCACATTTGCATTCTGTTTACTGTTCTCACGGGACAGATGTCAGCAGAGCGAAGTCAGCGTGCAGAAAAAGATTGTGTCCTTTTCGTGGGAGGGGACGGTAGTTTTTCCAAAGTACAATGTGGGATGGCTCAGAAATAAAGACATAAAAGTTAAAAGTTAAATGAATCTGTAGAAATGCTCAGTTTGTTTGTTTTAAGCAGTTAAGTAGCTGTGTAAGTGACTCGTTAACTCTAAAGTTATATACGTGTGCTTTTTTGTTTTAATTACAAACTTATTTTGATATGTTATATTTATATTTGTGGACTTATTCCTACAAACTTTAAACTTGTTTGTACCTGTACAGGTTATTCCTGTTTCTGATGATCACATGTTGCCAGCTAACATGTATGAAACTAGCATGCATGGGGCTCACGTCATGTATGTGTGTGGAACTTACTCCGGTTCATATCAGCTGACCTACAACACAAGCACAGTCATATGTTGTGAGGACAGAATATATCTTTTACATGTGTCATGTTACTATGATACGTTTCTTCTCAGTGTCTATCGTTCCTGTAAAGTGGGTTGAACAATCTCAGAGCTTATCACCACAATCATGTCAAGTTTACATGGACTAAGCGTTGGGGAATTGGAAAAAATTCCCCAACGCATGCCCCATGTTGAGCACAAGCTAAAGGGAAACTGAGCAGCTGTATCCCGGTAAATGTCGGCGCAGGCCGCTGCATGTCGGTGTCTGTCTCGGTGTCCGGAGGGCTCCTCCTGACCAGGACCGGCTTCACTAATCGTCTCCTGTCGCGTTGGTTGCTGGCAGAGGCGGAGGAGCGCCTCATGGTCGGCCGTTGACCCCGCAGATGTTCGCAGACGGTCGGGGCCACGGCTCTGCTCGGAGCCGATCAATTTGTTAACAGCGGGGCTTCGCCCGGGCGTAGGATTTTTCTTGGCAGAGCGAGAGGAACCTTTCAACCCGCAGTTACATCACGTGACACTGAGAGGCTTTGAGTTGTGAATCTCGCCCACTCGCGGACATCTGTGCAAAACAACACTTAGACTGTCATTCTCAACCCCTTTTCTGAGAAGTCGAAGTCGGTCAGCGACAGAGGAAATATAGTCACATTCGCTGTTTAGCGCTATGGGAGTCAGCAGGGACGGTGAAAATAAATTCCATTGCCTTTCTCAGCACACGGTTTACAGTAACTGCATGTCCCTTTGGGCATTTATTCTGAATTTTGGCTTTGGGAGAAGAACTCTTCATTCTAGTCCCAGTGGAACCACATTTGCATACAGGGAAAAATATATCTAGTCATGATTTCATTCCTTATACCGTTGACTTAAAAAGGAAAACAGAAACTGTCCTTCAATAACAGTGTTTTGTTTGCTCTGGCTGGTCCTGTGGTGGACATCAGATGAGCAGTGTGCAAGTCCTTGAAAGCCCCGTTCGACCCCGTGGCAGACACAGCACTAACAGTGTCGGAGGTCTGAAAAAGGCCCAATCCCGAGCATCCTCGTGGAAACCTGCAGTGCCGGCTGAGGAGGCTCAGGCTGACAGCGCTGCACTCTGCTCGCTACATGAGGTCAGGGCCGAGTGTATTGGTGTCCGTTACAAATCCCTGCTGAGCCCTTGAAGGGAACGCAGCTCTCGAGGACTGACAGACAAAACCGGGGAGCCTCTTTGTGATCTGGATTCTTCCTCTGCGGAGATTTTAAAGGCTGCGGCGAGTTTGAATCCATCTGCGTTATCAACTAAAAAAACACAACGCTTCATCTTGCCACCTGTTATGCTGGAACCTCGTATTGAATGGCGAAAACACTGTGGGCCTGTGAGCCCTGGTCCCCAAAATGAAGCACCAAATAGAAGCAGACGTTTGTCGTGAAAATAAAAATTGTAGTCGGCATCACTGAGACGGTGACTGTAAATCTCGTGGCTAGAATGTATCAGAACAAATGAAAAAGCATTTTGTCTCACTTTATAATTCCGCCTGACATTGTGTTTATGTTGGACCACTTGTTGCAAGGTGGCTGGTGTTTTGTTTTACAAGTGACACATCGTAACGGTGTCATTTCCTTGTCGATGTGGGAGATGCAGTAGATGTTCCTGGGAGATACTCACTTTTTTCCACAATGATTTGAAGACAGTTGTTATCTCCGTTGGCTACTGTTAGTTGGACCTGTACAGCTGTGACACTCTCTGCCAATTTGTGTGGTCACAGACATAGGTAGGCAGCAAGCTAAACAGGAAGCAATCCTGCCAACAAGGCTATGATTGGAATTAGATCGTTATTTTTCCCATCGGTGACGGATGACACTGGGCGCATCATCAGGGGCACGTTCGGCCCCGACGACTGATTGGGTAATACCTCGGACACACCGCCCAAATGAGGGGAAACGTACCTCAAAGCCCATTATACTATATTTCACATTGTTTCGAGGAAACATTGTCGTCCAACACACAAACTGTGGCTAAATGGTGCGTACAGTTTTGAGATGGAACGTGCCCCGGATCTACAACAAATGGTCGGCGATTCGGGGGATCACCAGTAACCAGGGCATCTGAACACTGCTTCAGTCTTAGTTCTTAGTTGTGTGAGCCCAGGTTTGGCAAAGAGATATAGAGCATTGCTGTAATATTCATTATAATCTTGCATACGCTACTTTATATGCTCTTGGTTTGATCTTTACCAAAACAGTTTTCGGTGTGTAACATCCCTGCACATTCGTCCTGATTTATTTTGTCATTACAAACATGTCCTGTCTTTTCACTTCCTGGTTCTTGCTCAGTTCACTTCTACACACCCGTTACCTGATAAATTTCCTGTCCCCTTCATTTCCCGCATTTTATATAGTCTGCTCTGTCATGATCCTGCCCTCACGAACTCGTGTCTAGTGGACTTCTGTTTGATTGTTATTTCTTGTGTATCTGTTGTGTTGGTTTGTTGTGTGTTTGGTCCCTTGTTATGGCTTCCTGTTTCGTAATGACTTTCCTTGTGTATAGGTGTTAGTTAAGTTACCTTTATTTTGAATTTGTGATTTCCTGTTTTACTTTGTGGTTTCCTTCCTTGTGTCTCTGCACTTCCTGTTTTCCTCTTGAAGTTGGTGTCTATACTCCGCCCCTGTGATTGGCTGCACCTGATCCTAATGTGTTTCACCTGTGTTCAACTGGCCCCGCCCACCTTGTGTCTATTTAGTCTCTGTGCTTCCCTTTGTCTTTGTCAGTTCCTCTGTGATTTTTGCCAAACCTGTTGGTTGCCTTTCGTGGACAGTCTTCCCATGTATAATTAATTGTGCTGTGTATCATTTGTTTTTACTGTACATATGACAGTAAATGACTCTTGACTCCCGAATTCCCACACATTCACTTCTGTTTTTGTCGCTTTCATTTCCCCCTTGATCTCCTGGTAACAAATAAACCATTATGTGCCAGCGTCTTCCGTGTGATTCCACAGATGTCTGTCCTCGTCCTGCTCAGATGGCCGTATCACCTCTGTCCAATCTATTTATGGGTTTCACTCATAAGCTCCGGCGACAGCATCTACTTGGCGAAAACTAATACTGTGGCTGTGATATTGTTCTTATTGCCGTCTTATCTCTCCAATGCAGCCACCCAGACACATTTAGTGTTCGCGGCTCCTGAAAACACGGCCTCCAGATAACAAAATGTGTAAATATATAGATGGGCTCTGTCTGTGTGTCCCTCGCCCTGACGCCCGCTCTCTCTCTTTCCCTCTCACACATTCACGCACTTTGTGAAAATTCGCATTGTTCAAGCTCAAACATCAACGCGCCCACAGACAGAAACATGCTCGCTCTCGTGTCCGTTCGCAGTCTCTAACGCATCTGTGAGTTGGAGGTCGTTTTGAGGGTGACTCAAATTGAGGTCAGCCTGCGGTTGGCGAACCTTCGGGGGTTTGAAGACAGTGACTAAGAACATGCTCACTGCTTTGCTGGGTCAAACTGAAACAATCTCAACCCAGGAGAGTGTTTTTCCAATCTTTAGTTTAGTACGGCAAACTCTGACCTGCTGCTGTCATTTGTCGTCTGTCGGTTTGTAGTCTTTGATGAATGGAGGAAAACGTGTAGCAGCTAGAGGGAGCTGGTTATTTTTCTCCAGCGCTGGTGGAGACCAAAACAGAGCTAAAAAGAGAGTAAATGTTGGACATCCATGTCTGCTGGTTGTGAAACTATCAGCTTGTTGTTGAGCGTTAAGCCCATAAATAGTCAAAACAATTATTAATGTGTATATTTGTGTTTTTTTCTGTTATCTAATGTCTGTATTTAATACCCGTTAATCAAT
>NC_061517.1:17050000-17092500 GCF_022379125.1 Scophthalmus maximus | reverse complement strand
TGTGTGTGTGTGTGTGTGTGTGTGTGTTGTCTGTGTGTGTGTGTGTGTGGGTGTTTCTGCCTCCCGAGACTCCTCAGACAGACGCTTGTTTGACTGGCAGCCGGATCTGTTTATTCTCGTCTGCAGATTTGTTTGTGTGGTGTTTTGTTTTTCACACACTTCCAAAACAGCAGAATCACAGTCAACAGGAAAATGCTATGCTTCCAAATACCGTACTCTGAGTATCTTGTCGCTGTCAACTAGAATTTTGGATTTTTAATTTTTTTGAATAATCTTGTGGGATGGTAAAGGTTAGTCTTCTCTAACAGTTGCTCTTGAGGAATCAGCACCCTGCTGCCGCCACTGTCTAATCAGGAACCGATTTACATCCAAAGCGTCTGCTGAATTCGCTGACTGATAGGAGAAGAAAACAGCAGCCCTCTGTTAAGCTGTTGACGGAGAAAAAAACTCCACTGCTTTATAGATTGCGGCCATTTCAAGCCACCCGTGTTGAGAAGCCTCCTTCAATACCAACTGCCATAAGCAACACAACCTTATGCTGAACGTGGTGACGGGTCTCGCAGCATCGGGGACTGTGAATAACTGGTTGCTTTCCTGAACGCCCAACTTCCATATTCAAATGAAACTGCTTTCAGACCTGCACCGGAGTCTGCCAATGTTTTCTCCGGACATTTTCCGTTTGAGTG
Source organism: Scophthalmus maximus (assembly GCF_022379125.1). Lineage (NCBI taxonomy): Eukaryota > Metazoa > Chordata > Actinopteri > Pleuronectiformes > Scophthalmidae > Scophthalmus > Scophthalmus maximus. The sequence goes on along the minus strand of NC_061517.1, from coordinate 17,091,814 downwards.
AGCCCATTTGAGAACACAGCAGGAAAATCTCCGGGAAAGTGTGCCACCCCTCGCCTGAGTGTTCCGGATTCCGGTGGTGAATGCGTCCGACTCTCGGACAAAACAATCTCCTGCTGCGTTCTTCTTATGTGAAGGGAAAACTTTCGATAATGTCAAGGCCCAATTTTCCGTTCATGTCTTTCAACAGCTTAAGAGGGAAAAAAAACAACTTGATTTCTGATCTATTTACTGGTTTTCTGAGATTTTGGACTTTGCAGTTTTGCTGCTGTTTCAACTTTCAACCTTTTTCCTCTTCATTCTTCCACCCCCCAGGTGACCAATGTGAGTTCGACCGCCGTCAGGGCCGGTGTGTGCCGGGTGTGTGTCGTAATGGAGGAACGTGTCGGGAGCTTTCGGGTGGGGGTTTCCGCTGCGAGTGCCCTGCAGGCGGCTACGAGCGTCCGTACTGCACCGTCACCGCCCGATCCTTCCCACCCAAATCCTTCGCCATGTTCCGGGGCCTACGACAGAGATTTCACCTCTCCATCTCATTAACGTGAGTAGATGCAATATTCTCTTTTCCCCAAATTTCTATATTTGACTGTTCAGTTTTTTGTTTTGAGTTTTGCCATCGTCCCTCCCTCCCTCCCTCCTTCCTTCCTTTCAGCTCCTGTCCGTCTTCACGGGGCTCTCTCACAGATCCATAACCACTCCTCTGTGAATCTGAGTCCTCTTTAATCAATCTATTTCATCTCCATCTCAGACATCGATCTTATTATTCATGGTTTCTCGTCTGACGCTTCTTTCATCCATCAACTTACTGGTCTCTCTAACGTCTCCTTCGCTCTCATTCTTCCCACCCTCTCTTTGTGTCTCACATCTCATCGCCCTTGTGTTCTCCCATCTCAGGCTCAGAAGGCGAATGCAGTATGTCTGGTGACCCCCTGCTCTCTCTGTGAAGAGATCAGAACTCTTATTTCTTCAGAAAAATAATATCCCAGTTACCAACCGAGTCCAAAACCAGACTTTTGATGTGTGAAAGTTAGTTGATAAAGTTATCGTAAGTTCAATTGAAATGATTCAATGCAGCTTTACCTTTTGAAAACGTCACTGAAATAGTGGAACTTCACAATTTTAGTATTGTAAAGGCCATAAAACCTTTTCTCTTTCTTTTTTACCTGAGTTTGAAATGTTAAAATTCTGAAAGGGCACTGAACTACATGCAACCCGAAGAGATGCGCGATGAGATCAGATTTGCAAGGATTCTTTTCTTCTTAGTCCCGTCAGCTTTGCTTGGCGCACAGACTGTTTTGGTGTGTTCAAGATTCTGTACGTGAAGGTAACTGTGATCTAAATGTTGCTGCAGAGGCCAGTGATCATTCCTCTACCGCCGTTCCTCTGCTGCTTCCTTGCCTCTTGACATACTGAGTAGTCGTCTGTGGGAGATCTGAAGTGGTCCTTCAGAGTGGTCAGGCAGGGTTGTGGGATGGTTGCCATGGGTGAAGTCATTAATGACGGTTGCTGGGGTGATGTTGCCCGTGGGGTTGTTGCTATAAGCTATATGTGGCCACCCTGGATCGGTTACTATGAGACACCGTGGTTATGTTATTCTCTCTAAATGAGTTTTCGGCTCAGTGTTGAGGTATGTAAAGGTGCAGCGCGTCATTTGTTTGATTGATTTGTGACCACCAGGAGAGTAGTGAAATGTTGAAGTGTGATGTGACTTGATATTCCTTATGATATTCCCCCGACGTCGGTGCTTTATTTAGTGTCCCTATTTGCTGCGACGCTCCTCGGCCTCCTTGAGTTCCACACCAGGGCCAAACAGCACTCGATCTTTATTCATGTGACGCACTTTGATTTCCCCACTGCAAAACTGCTTCCCATGTTTTGGCCTTTGTAACTGCCTGGGATGATGGGATGGACACATGGCTCTGTTGTATAGGGGCTATGACAGTATAGTCATGGCTTCACTGCAGTCGTGAGGTATTTCCAAGCTAATGGGGGGAGAGTGTGGGAATGAATTTTGCCATTTCCCCGGTTATGTTGGAAATTGTTTTGAGTTAAATGGGTTTAAGAAATAAAAAAAAATAACATGATACATACCTGATAACTTCATCAGCTTTATTGCTTTTGGGGAAAAAGTCACTTCATATTGTTATTTTTTCATCTGCAGATAATAAATCTCACGAACAATCGGCACACTAATGACAACAGACATAATCTATAACACACGCTTCTTCGCATTCCCTTGCTCTCTATTTACAGCCTCTCCGCATCTCCACTTCACTGACTCCATTTACCCCTGGCAAAGGTTACATTATTTTTCAGCTATTTCTGGCGGCTTGAAGAGATTAGATCTGCATAAAACAAGATAGGAAAACCTCGCTGTTGGAACTGCAGCGGGGCCATGCAAATAAGACGCATATCAGCTATTGAATAACCCTGGGTTTATTCTAGACAATAACCGCACTATTAGATAAAGGGGGAATGAAGTCGTCATGATAGAGCATGATGATAACATGCTCTCTCCCCCCAGCACATTTCCTTACACTGCTGTATTTATCTACTGTTGTAGCCACATTGATCTTTGTGTGGATGCTTTATCCAAGGATGTAAAATGCAGATACTCTGAACTCAACAAAACTGGAATGACTGAGGAGTATTTCTCTTCAAGGACTTGAGCTTAAGCCACCAGTTAATAAATCAAGTGCAAGTTTAAAGCTTTAGTTTAATGCTCCTCTGTAGCCGAACCTGACCTCGGAAATCTGTAGACCCGCAATGTGAGGTTGTATCCAATTATTGACTCCTTATTACTGAACGGAGCTGCAGCAGAATAACAATTTACTGAACCTGCGGGGGTCCAGTGTGACAGTGTGGATCGAGTGGGAGCTGACATTATAAATGTATTTATTTAATTACTCATTTTAGTGCACAACTTTCAACTTTGTGCAGGTTTTCTTGGAAGTTATGACAAAAGTCCAATTGATTTTTCAAGTTTTATCAAGAAAAAATAATACGCAAATACATTTTAAAGATGGGGATTCTCTGTGTTTTGACAGAAGAGAGGATTTGTTATCGCTGCATTCAAAAAAACGTGATCAGTCCCCTCTGATGATTTTCATACTATTTTTATTTATAAAATATATTCAAATGTATTACAATTGCATGACTCTGAGCTGCTGGAGCAAGTGGACGACATCAGCATCATATTGTATTGACTGTGCCGCAGTTTTGCTGCTCAATATTAAGGCTGTATGAGCCATTCCTGGTTTGTCGCTTAAAAATGGGTCTTGAATGAGTCACTGTGTCAGGGTCATATGTTGTATTTTTTTTAGTACTGTATGTATGTATCAAATGTGTGACCATGTCGTACGAGTTACTTGTAGATTTGTTAGGATTCAGTAAAAGTTGACTTCATAATTCTCATGTACATAAAGAATATTTATCAATGAAATATGTATAACGGATAATGTTTTTTTGTGCGTGTGCGCATTTTCTAGGTTTGCCACCCTGGAGAACAGTGGTCTGCTCTTCTATAATGGACGCTTCAACGAGAAACACGACTTCATAGCCTTGGAGATCCAAGAAGGACAAGTGGTGCTCAAATATTCCACAGGTACTTTATCTGTTTGTGCGTAATTGTGCTCATGTGCTCCAGGATTTGCTTTGTGTATTTGTACACAAATTGTGTGTATTTGTAGTATTTGTGCCTTTGCAGGACTATACTATAGTCTTGCAAAGAAACCCCCGAAATGCTGTGTAACACTGCAGACATCGCAAACCACCACCACCATCATTTTTTCCCTTTTTTAGAAGGAATTGTGTTAGATTAACCCTTCACTGACTCAAACAAGTGAGTATATTGTGTTGAAAGTACCTTGTACTATGTACAGTACAATGCAGAAGGTAAATACTGTCCCTAAAAATCCTTCACCTCTCTACTACCGACCTCCCCGACTTCAGCCACGGAGCCATCACACGAATAGTACCGACCTCACAAACTGACACTGATCTATGCTCCTCTGCTGACACTTGAACTCCTGGGACAATGTAGACTTAATCAATCTACCATTGGCTTCAGGGAAAGAATGGTGTCAGTCAAAGCCTTCACAAACATAATATGTGCAGTACACATGGTTATTTGTACATATAAGTTTGATTCATGCACACGTGAACCTGGAAATGGGAAGATATGAGATGAGCGAGCGTTGCAAGGATCGTCATACATTTTACATTTTCACTTTTCATGCATAAGCAAATTCTGTATTTTTATAGGCAGACATTGGGAAAAAATTGAACTTGAGCAGAGAAAAGTTGATTTGAATAGAAATCCATTTGGTGGATGTGACATTTACCTGCTGGTGTTTTGACCTGAACGTCCTCCCTGCAGGTGAATCCTCCACCCAGGTGAGTCCCTTCCTGCCGGGAGGCGTGAGCGATGGAAACTGGCACACAGTTCACATCCACTATTACAACAAGGTGGGTTCACATCTCACTCCGTCTGTGTTCTGAGCTTTGCTCATTCATTTTGTGTTACTGACGTCTGTTTGATCTTTTTTGAAGTTTTTGAGGTGTTTTTGTTGTTGTTGTTGTTGTTGTTGTGATAGTAATTTTGACATCTCGCGCGTCGGCAGATTAGTTTCTGAGCCCTTCACACCAGCAAAGCCGTTTCAGTAAAGCCAAAGTGTCTGTGTGCGCGCGCTTTTATGTGGGTGTTTGCTTTCCGACACTTTATTCATGCATATTCGCCGCACATCTCCTTTAATTTTCTTCATGTTCTTTCATTTCCCTCAGCCAGCTACACGCTATGTGAGTATGAGTGTGTGTCAGGGTACACATGCACCCCCTTCCATCCACCTCCTCCTTTCTCTTGCGTTCTCTTTCCTCCACCTTTTCACCAGCAGTCAGTAAGTGAAGAGTGAGTGTGGTGTCTGTCTTTCTGCTTCTACGCCATTATTTTCTTACCCATGTTTCTTACCTTTGTTTCGTCTCTCACTAACTCAATTTCCCCCTTTCCGTTCTAACATAATAAGCAGTGGCAGTGTAGACACCGAACATGGTGAATGTCTGCGGTGGTTCTAGCTCTACTCTGTATTCCTTGCGTGTTGTCTCTGTTTCTCTTGAATGTGTATTCAATCTTCTGTGTGCGGGTGTGTGTGTGTCTGTATTCAGCCGAAGCGCAGTATGAGCGGCGAGGCCCAGGGTCCGTCCGACGAGAAGATTGCTGTGGTGAGCATTGACGACTGTGATACGGCCTTGTCGCTTCGCTTCAGCACACAGCTCGGGAACTATAGCTGCGCCGCTCAGGGCAAACAGACCAGCAACAAGAAGTGAGTCTCTGTTTCTTTCAACCCTCCGTCTTTTGTCCGTCTTCACACCTGTGCTTCCTCTGATTGTGTTGACCGGAAAGTCCCCACGTCTGAGAGATCGCCCCCAACAATGCGAGCGTGTCTGTGAAATGGTTGACAGCCTATGAAATATCTGACTCGAAAAAGCTTAGGAGGGGGGAAAAAAATAGTACTCAGTCAGATTCCGTGAAGTACATTTATGCATAAATCTCTCTCACCTGCAGCGCAGCGACGGAGAGGCTCTGAGTAATCGTTGACCCTGAGCTGTGGGCGCTGTTTACACAGGATGTGCCAACTTCTTTGCAAATACAAGTTCCATTAAAACATCATCTGTGGCAGATCAGAGGCTTAGCAGATATTCAAAGGCAATTTTCACTAAGTAGAAAGCCAATAAAGCCGGTCAGTGTGTGTAGTAGCACACTGGTCGGCTGGCAGCTGGTGGTACAGTACGTAGGTTGCTGGATTAAAAGAAGTAGAATACAGATAGTCATGTGGAGTGATTAGTTTAGCAGGAGATATTGGCTTTTATTAAAATGTTTCCTGTTTACAAATAAGTGAGGGAGTGCACACAAGTACGTAGCATACAGCACATTGTGTCGGTGTCGCTGTAGCTTATGTATGTACTTTTTTTTGGCCATTCAAAAATAATACAATTTATTGAAAAATGACACAATTACTTTTTAGATGTACGTTGTAAGGCATGTTTCCCAGAATCTCATCATGTCATGATGAGCTTGTTCTGCCCCAGGTCCTCGACATGACATGTGCAGTATAATGGCAGTTGCTTAATAGCGTATATAAAAGTAATTTCATGTTAACATGGAGCAAGGAGAATCACATTTTTGTGTCTATTCTCCTGTTCCCCTAGAAAAAAGAAAAGTTTTACATTCTCAACTTCACAGATTTAGAAGTTCATTAATTCTTTAGTTTAGGTTTAGCTTAGGTTTAGCGAGCTGATCACATTTGGAAATGGAATGTGTGCAACACACAATTTAATACAGCTTTAGGACCGTTTAATCTGCTTCCTGCTCAAACTTTGACTCGAGACTGTTGCAAAGGATTTTCTGCAAATGTCACATCGGCTTGATGAGGTGAATGTAGAGCAAATCTGTGGAGACGTTAGGCTTTTGATGCTCCTTTACAGTATGTCTGCCTGTATCTCTCTGATGGGCTTGTTGCTCCCTCTGCCCGCTGTGCATGTGACTTTCCTCACATTCCTTAGTTGCATCTTGTTACACTCATAACAAATAGTTTCAAATCCACTGCATTGCTTCACAAATAAGTCCAATTGATCGGACGTGGGCCTTTTTTTCCCCTCTCCCACTTGACCTCGTGTTGGGTGTCCATCAAAACAACTCTGTCTATATGCCAGCACGCTCTGTGCACAAAAGCACCCTGTCATAGTGCTGACGCCTGGCCTCGACTGTGCAAGCTGTAATCACGCCGGCTGTGTTCTGTCGGCGCTAAGTGAGGCTCAGAGAAGAGAAGACGGATCACAGAGGAAGGCCAAAGAGTAACACTTTCAACACCCTCTTCCTCCGTCTCTTCTCCATTTCTCCATTAGCAGCCAACGCTCAGTCTCGACATCCTCCTCTATTGACGCTTTCCGTTCATACTGGCTGTAACTCGCACTTAATCTCTTGTTTATTCGACTGCAGCGCCTCTTGTCTCCCGAGCTTCCTTCAATTTATATTCCACAGGCGTGCACGGGGCACGTGTCGCCAAGGCGAGCTGAAAGAGAAAAACGTCAACTCGCACCGCATGGGGGGGGAAAAAAAAAGATATGCTCTCACTGAATGATAACACTGACAACTGTTCCTGTCTCTTCGGTTTTTCTCACACATGCAGTCCCATAACTGTTATTCGCTGTCTCATACATCTCCTTCGTATTCCCTGTGTTTCTTCCTCTATAGCCGTCTTCCATCTGTCTTGTCATCCGCCTGTACTCTCACTCTCTCCTGATATTTGCTGTAACTCACACTTAATCTCCTGTTTGTTCATCTGCCTCCCTGCCTGCCTCCACAGTTCCCTGTTTGTTGTTGATTTTTTCCCCTCCACATTTTTCTCCTTTTTATGCCGCTATTTGTTGATGTTCCCTGACACCCTACCTCCTTTCATTGCTGGCTTCCGTTCTCCTTCCTCCATCTGCCTTGTCATCCTGATAGTTGCTGTAACTCCTGTTTAATCTCCTGTGTGTCTTCTTTCCTTTTTCATCTATTCAATCACTCTCTTCTCCTGCTGTTTCTGATCGTATCCTCAACAACATCATCATCATCGCCTCATTTCTTTTCAACATCCACTATTATACACTGATTTGTGTTCCTGTTGACATTAACCTATGATGACACATTTAATCCCTGGGTTTATTTAATCCTTTGCCTCTCTCGAACCCTCTTTTCATGTTTTTCCTCTTCTCCCTCCTCCCCTCCATCACTGAGGGTTAATCCTCTGTTCCCTCCTTATAACCCTATTTACCATTCTTCTACCGTATCTCCTCCTCTCTCAGGTCTCTGGACCTGACCGGTCCACTGTTTCTGGGCGGAGTTCCCAACGTACCCGACAACTTCCCGTTTGGCGCCAGGGAGTTTATCGGCTGTATGAAGGAGCTACACATCGACAACAAGCCGCTGGACTTGGCTGGATTTATTGCTAACAATGGAACAGTTCCCGGTCAGCACTGCTAACCATATTTGTCCTCCCTTATAAAACATGAATGATGACAAATGTATAACATTTAGGATCTTCATACCGGTCCTTAACACGCCCCCATTGAATTAAAACAAACGAATACGGATAAACAGATAATTTAAATTTATTATTTTTTAGAATCTCTGTATTTATTATATATATACTCATTATATAACCTGAACCTGAAATGTAATTGTCATTGATGACTGGACATATGACTGTCTTTAAAATTATTTATTTATATAGATTTATTATTTATTCATATATATTGATTCATGTCCTGTCTTTGTTTAATGTTATACACTCTTGAACACATTTAATATAATATTTGAAATTCATGTATTATTTTAAAGAAAAAAACCAGCTAAAATATTGTCATATAGTAATGTTGACGTCTGAGTTGGAATTACCTCTGAATATGCCTAGGGAAACTGAAGAACACTATCTAGCTATTCACTGCACTTCATTCAGTCATGGTAACTCATTTTTGAAAACTTCACTGAGGATGTACCCGTCTCTGCCGCTCCTCACAGGCTGCAGTGCCAAGCTGCCCTTCTGTAAGTCCAACCCCTGTCAGAACGGAGGGACCTGCAGGGTGAGCTGGGAGACGTTCTCCTGTGACTGTCCCCTGGGCTACGGAGGGAAGGACTGCAGCCACGGTGAGCGGCTACATGAGTTTATTTACATCATATGGTTCTACACTTCATGGCAATGTCACATCTGTTCTATTGCTCTGTTTTAGTGCGGTTATCAATAAAAAATGTAACCAGAGTCTTTCTGTCTCATTGATGAATACCATTGACATTGTTCGCCTTTTTATTTACCCTCCCTCTCACCTTCCACCTCAGTGATGCCACACCCCCATCGCTTTCTGGGTAACAGTGCCCTCTGGTGGGACCTGAAGAATGACGTGACCATCTCCACGCCGTGGTACCTGGGCCTGGTGTTCAGAACCAGAGCGCGAGAGGGGACGCTGCTGCAGGCTCAGGCCGGCCAGTACACCAGTCTGCTGTTCCAGGTGTGTACACACACACACACACACACACACACACACACACACCTACACACACACACACAGATGCACAAAAATGAATTGTGAAGGTTTTGTACATTAACAAATGAGACTGAGATAATCATCACCTTTCAAATCACACCAGGGATAATGGTGCTTCTGAAAACAAAGCCAATCTTCTCCTAAACCCGCTGACTCCTGTTTTAGAGGAGATTGTTGTCTGTCTCTTTCTCTCTGCCTTTCACCATCGCCAGCGGCTCTGAAAGCTTTAGCTCCACTTATGCTAAAGCATAAATGGTGACACCTTCTTCTTCTTTTTCTACCATAAACGGATGATGGTGCTTTATTTCAATGCTGCACATTTTGAGCAAAATGTCATCAGGTGGCACATGATATATGATGTTGCTTGGGATGCTAACAGTAATGTATTACCAGCGGTCACATTGATTATGGAAATTGTGTCTCACAGTTAATGTGGTGCCATTTTGTGTTTTAATATCAAATAATCAGAGACAAAAATCTCCACTGCAGGTATTTTTTTTCTAATTTAACATCTCAACATTCTTTACTCATGTGTTTTCTCTCTGTCTCTATATTTTTTTGGGTGTCTTGCTGTGTGTGTGTGTGTGTGTGTGTGTGTGTGTGTGTGTGTGTGTGTGTGTGTGTGTGTGTGTGTGTGTGTGTGTGTGTGTGTGTGTGTGTGTGTGTGTGTGTGTGTGTGTGTGTGTGTGTGTGTGTGTGTGCGTGCTCCTCCGTCTCTTTCAGGTGATAAATGGTCAGCTGGTGTTCTCTGTGACCCGCGGTTCGACGAGACCGGTGCGATTGCGGTTGGATCAGGTTCAGGTGGCAGATGGACGCTGGCACGATCTCCAGCTGGAGCTGCGAGATGTTCGCAGTGGCCGCGAGACGCGATACGTAGCCACTCTGCGGCTCGATTTTGGACTCTACCAGGTAATCGGCGTGATACAAACCTGGAAGGGAAGGTTTTTAGGATGGCCTTGATGTTCCAGCAATAAAGACTCAATGTGTTAAGCGGACTGATACAGTGGAAATCTTAAGTGCAGCAATAAATGTAACTAAAATACTGTAATTGCTGTATTTTAACAGAAGTTTGAATTGCCCTGCAAGCACAGATGTAAATGGATAACAAGGTTTTTTAATCTCCGTGGCTTCACTACATCAATCCAAATCAAAGACCTAATTTACCTTAACAGTTAATTTCCTGGTCTCCTTTTCTTCCAACACTACCCAGAATACAGTCACAACTTTAATTAACCATGTACAGATGGAAATTTAATGTTTTCATCCATAGGGTTTTTTTCCAGCTCAAATTCTTGGATTTGATTTAATTTGGCTGTTTGAAATCTGCTGATACTCTGATGGACAATTTATTCAGTCTAATCTGTAGAGAACTTTCATTAGAATTGTAAAGCATTTCATATGAATGAGGGAAAGAAATCCTTTTTAACATCCTGTTATACAAAATATCTCCATATAAACAGAATTATATCTCACTTCCTGGTATGAGCCAACGTGGTGAAGGAGAACGCTGCAATAGTGTCAGATTAAGTTCGATTAATTTTTTGACGAAGAAGTTGAATCCAGATTTAAGAAAAATCATAAAAGAAGTACATTTCCATGGGGAAGCATTCACAGTATCTCAGCTTATTATCAGCGTTGGGTTTTTTGAGAAATTCAAGAGTTTAATATTTTTTTAAAAATGTGATTGACATGATATTCAGTTGACCTGAGATTTTTATTGCTTCCAGACAAAAAAAAAGGGTTAATTGAGAGAATAGAGCTTGTGTAGTAAATTCCTTCAATAATCTAGCAATTCCAGCAATCATCTTGTGCTTTATGTATCGGAGGTCAGTCGCCAAACGGTTGGCTCTTTGCTGGAATACACAGTGAGAACACAGAAATTCATCAAATTTAGTAAGTAAATGACACAATGAGATATCCTTACACATTTCGTATGTTCTTTAACATACGAAATGTGTATGGTGTTTTAACTATTTAATCCCATAACACATTTTCCCCTGTTTGTGTTTGAGGTTTGTGCTCTAACAGAGGAAAGCAGACACACTTTCAAGCTCTATATTGTGTGTTCATGTTGATTTGCCAGGTTATTTTCATACTTTCATACATACTGAGTAAATGGTGCAGAAAAACCTTTTCATATATGAAATTAATATACATCATAACTGCCAATTAAACAGTAATTACCTCTGAAACAGTTTGGCATGTGTGGATGGTAACACATTCCACCGCTGCTGAAGTGGTGATAAATGGGGCTCATTGATTTTGTTTTCGTGGCGCTGGCGAGCCGCGTCGTCTGTCAACGTTGCTTCAAAACACTCTGTGTTATCAGTTGAGCATTGACCTTCTCACAGGTGACGGCATGTTATTGTTTTCTTTTATTGACTAAAGTCAATCATTTAGTGTGCGGCGCTAAAACTATTATCCCTCCCGCCCACACTCTGCTTCCCTCCCTTCCCATCGACTGACAGTGTGTTGTAATAACCTGACTATTCAGTGCTGTAGTAATGAATGAAAGTATGGAAGAGTGCCAGTTTGCCATGAGAAGAAAAAGAAAATCAATAATGTTTTCAGAAAACAAAAAGTCTCTTTCCACCTTCAATAATTTCAGCCAATAACATATACATATTATATTATGCTTTTTCACAAAGCCTGTGTGACAAATGTTTTCATGCGTAATACCGTACATCTTCGAAATGTTCATATTTCCAAGTTCCTCTGCGTTGTGGAACAAAGGTTATCCCTATGCGCTTTGTGTGTATTTTTGTCCAGGTATTCAGTTTGCATACAGCTATTAATAATGATAATCTTTGCCCTCTATCTGTCCCCCACCTCTCTGCCACTTTCTCTCCCCATTAGGGAACAGTGATAGTGGGAAATGAGATTCATGGTTTGAAGGTGAAGCATCTGCATGTGGGAGGAGTGCTGGGCTCCGGAGAGGTTCAGAACGGGATTAGAGGATGCATACAGGTGAGGATGGGTGGATGGAATTTTTAATGTTTATTGATGGAGGGGTGGAGGGAAGCTGGCAATGTGAGCTCATTAAAGATGGAAATGTGTCACAGAAATGAGTCTGGGAAGTTTACCTCTCTTTGCGTCTCTCTGCAGGGCGTTCGGTTGGGTGTACGTCCCGACGCCCCCCCGCTGCCCCGCCCGTCAAGAACTGTCAAAGTGGAGACCGGCTGCAGCGTTGGCAACCCCTGTGTCTCGTCCCCCTGCCCCGGCCACAGCCGCTGTTCCGACCAGTGGGAGCGGCACACCTGCGCCTGTGAATCTGGTGAGTGAACAGAGCGATGGCGGTGTTGGGTTTATGGACACGATTGAAGTTACTGTCGTCGAGGGAGGCGACAACTACGTCTTGAGACCTATTCCCTCCCTGTTGTGAATTGACATGCGGTGTCATGAGACTCTCCATTGTCCAGCCAGTTTGAGAGATGGGGCGGGGTGGACTTTTCAGTTCTGAAAAATGGTATATGCTCGTTTATATTAACAGTACAGTGAAACAACAGTGAAGGAGGGATGTTGCTTGGCTGTCAAGTGTTTCATCATATTAATCGAGCGTTTGATAAGAAACAATGTAAAAATTTTACTTGAAGAGTTTCTGAAATGCATGAACATATGTAAGAAAAAGGGTAAGATAGAGAAATTTTTTTATTAATCAAGAAAAGGAAGATACTTAAATGTAAAAAGGCAATGTCCTTCATTCACAAGTGTAGAGGTTACTAAAAAGTGCTTGAATGATACGTTTTTGGTACCAAATGATTATTCTATGATTCTACTCTGATGATCAATTAATGGTTCCATCTTTTATTTGTGGGACAAACAATCAATAATGTTGTGTCATTGTATAAACAGTGAGAGGAGGAGGTGAAAGGAGCCGCATACATTCGCGAGAGCGATGAAAAAAGGGGAATCATTACAATGTGGCCATTTGTGTGTGGGTGCCTGCCAGTGCTCTAACTGGGTTAAACAGATATTTGGGAACACATAATGAGTCCTCATCCACCTGAGACCGAGCGAAAGACACTGACTGCGGGCTAACTTCCAAAATCTCCTTAGTCAGGTGAACATAATGAAGTAAAAGCAATGAACCCAGATTAAAAGTGGAAGGTATGTTAATGGAGAAGCAGCGGAAGAAAGGAGAGAGAGGAAGGAAAGCTATATTCAAATTTCAGCCTTCAGAACAGTGGACAGAGAGAGGGAATAATAGAAAGATGCAAAAGAGGCAGAGGATGAACAGAGAGACTTAACCGGTTAATAATTGATGAGGAGAAAGAGGCGGCTGACAGAAATAGTGTAAAACAAACACCAAAAGTTTTGAGGCAAGAGGAAAGAAGAGAGGAAAGAGGGCACGAGAAAGTCAAATCAAACAGCCTGAAAGCACTGGTGACACGTTTTGGGAATAGATCCACACACCACTGGTATGTATGTACATAAAGACACACCAATCATACAAGCGAGAGAACATGAACATGACAGACACGCACACACACACACACACACACAGAAAGAAAGAAGTGTGCCAGTGAAGGAGAGGATGAAGAAGGATATTTGTTTGGGGCTTTATTAGCAGCTACTGATGCAACAGCTGCAGTTCAGTTCCGAGCAGAGATGATTAAAGGAGATTATTTCTATTCATGATGAAAGGAGAGAGACGAGAGATTTGGCAGCAAATGAATAGAAGAAGAACCACGCGAAAGGCTAAACTGAGAGAGAGGGAGTGAGAGCAAAAAAAGTGGCCAGTCCACTTTTTCACATTAGTTTGTGGGGATATTGATCTTCTTTTCTCAACATCAATCACCTCCCTTCACTGTGTCTCAAGATGACTTTTTAACAACTTGCTCTAAAAGCTACTCTCCATATAGTCCTGTGAAACTTTCCTCCTCATTCAGTGGAGCGCAATGTTTCTGTCGGCCAGTTATTTTGTGCAAAACAGTGAGAGGGGGAAGAAAGTTTGTGTTGGCAGCGATTGTAGTTCGTCGAAGTGAGAGAGCCTCAGGGTCGGCGTCATGGAAGAGGAAGCAGAGAGGAGCTGCGCTCCCTGCAGCATCCTGCACCAGCCCGCGAGCTCATGCCGAAACTTTGGCTAATTAACATGAAGCACCGACTCAGAGAGAATGTACACACGCACACGCACACACACACGCACACACACAGCATATCCGACAACCTAATGTGCATGCACTTATTTACTGTAAACACACTCTCACTCTCACTCTCATTATCATTATATTTCATCAGCACAATTAGCTTCGAAATCTGTTTGAATGCTGCTCAGAGACGAATCAAACTTTAATAAGAGCTGTGTGACAAAAAAAAGAGAGAGAGGTGCTCTCTGAATAATTCCCTTTCATGTGTGTGTGTGTGTGTGTGTGTGTGTGTGTGTTTTGGGTTGGTGCTGAAATGAGCCTAACGGCCTCTCATCCAACTGACAGTGCTTCTGATCCGTGCAACACAGCATCCTTGACAACACACAGACGCGCACGTGTGCACGCACACACACACACACACACACGCGCGCACACACACACACACACACAGTGAGACAAGGTTCAGCATGACAAATCACTGAGACATCTGCTCTCTCTCTCATCTCCTCACTCTGTGTTTCTGTACGTATGTAATATGCAGCAAGTGTGTGTGTCGTGTGTGTGTGTGTGTGTGTGTGGTTATGTGACGGTTGCTGCCAGTTGCTACAGGCTAATTCACCACTGTGAAAATTCGAATTTAATAAGATAAATTACATTCATGTTGATTTATGTCCACTTCACTTCCCTGAGCAGTTTAAAAACCAACATGATTAAATGCAGAAAACATATGTTTGCGGTTTGGGAACCACAACTCTGACTCATCAGTGTTTCCTGTTTTTGTCAAGATACTAAAACAGTGATTAAAAAACAACACATGACTAAATAAATATGTCCCTAAGCTGGAGCTTGTCAGAAAAGTGCCCTGAACGAGGGCTGTTTGTGGGCGCGGTGTGCAGCCGCAGTGTGTTACTGTGACCTTGGTCCATCCGGAAGAAAGAGTGAGGGATTAATGGGTTTCAAGCTGATCATGGTTTGTTCCATCTTTAATGTGCAAGAGTAAAGTTGTTCTCCATGACAAATCATGCTTCACCTAGGAATGTCATTTATTGATCAGCCTTCATATCAATACTAGGGGGTGTGCGGCACTTTTGGGTATAAAGTGAGGACTGTCTAAAATGAAAAGTCTGCTGTGTGACCTCATTGTACAAAACGGACTCTTGTGCACTTTCACCAGTTTCGACTTGGAGGTTCTTTGTGGGTTGAGGAGGTTCTGCTAATCTGTGGTCTCTGAAGCCTGATCCGACTCATGCAGACTCATGACTCATGGGGCAGAGATTATGGTAGATTCTAGGCAAACCTCAACACCATCAGCCTGGCGTATTAGTCTGGGACCTCTCTGTTCATTTTCGATTTCCATGAGGCGTTACCGACGGACACGGACCAAAAGAGCAACGAATTATGTGACGCCTGCTGAGCGATGCGAAAATGTCAACAGACTGGAGCAGAGAGGAGATGCTCGTGATGATGATTCCACAATGTCTGTGAACCAGTGTTATCGTTTTTGTGGGATTTGGCTTTTTTTTGTTGTGTTGACAGTCTGACAATTTCCCAAGGAATTAGTCATGGATCTGGATGAAAGACAAATCAGACATATTAAGGGGACTGATATCAATGAGTGTGTGGAATTTGGTGAGACTTGGTGTGATTGTTAGTTTGTGAGTTGGTTTGTCAGCAGGATTAGGCAAAAACCACTGAACGGATTTCCATTCAATTTTGTGGAGGGGTGGGGCATGACCCAAAGAAAAACACATTAACATTTGGAGCGCATCTGGATAAGAGGGCGGGGCCAGGTTTTTCTTTTCACTTTCTTAAACTCTGCGAGACAGGCGTTAGCCTTGGCAGAGGTACGCGCTCTCCGAGCACACTTCTTGTTCACATGTATAATATATCATGGTATTTTTAACAGTGATTTTCAATGATTTTGAAAAATGATGGGAGTGTCGGAGCAGAAAACACAAAGCTGCTGGAAGCATGATGACTCGATGAGAAAGAACCAGGCAGTAAATGTGCTCTGAATCGCTGTATTTAATAGGCTGTGGAAGCGACTGGGCTGGAGAAGTTTTGTCAAGGATTCTTTGTGGTTCATCGCCACGTTCATGTGACAGTCTTTGGACTACATGTTCAGAGCAGTCTTTGTCCTTTCATATCAATGGGCCTTCCCTATTTTTGTAGGGATATTTTTGTGTATTGCCACAATCTTTCCACTGTCAGAGAGAAAGAGCTGGATACACATCAGATGAATGGAGGGTTCAGTGAACCGATAACTCATCCGTCTCTTTCCTCGTCGCAGTCTTGTGAAGGAGTGAAGCTGTTGTGTTTCAGTGAGGTAAAAGACGAGAAGCTGTGACTCACCCTGGATGCGTTCAGGGCTCAAGGGCCACAAGTCAGACAAAAACATACGCACACACACACACACACACACACACACACACACACACACACACACACACACACACACACACACACACACACACACACACACACACACACACACACATGATTTAGAGCTTTTTGTTCTTACAACCTCTCTCTCTCTCTCTCTCTCTCTCCCTCCCTCCCTCCCTCTTGCTCATATTGTTGTGACAAGGCCAGTGTTATTATAAGTGTCTGAAAACAGCCAAGGCCGCCGTCTCCTCTCTCTGTCAGTTGCCATGGTGAAAGTGTAAAGATGTATAGATAGGGCTGATAGAAAAGGATTTTGTGTGTGCGTCTGTGCATGTGAGTGTACGTTTGTGTTGGAGGGAGAACAACAGAGATGGAGAGGGAGAGCGGAGAATCATGAGAAGACGAACAAGAGACAGAACTATGCCACTGTTTGTGTGTGAGCGAGCCTGTAATCATACCTGCAGGTATGATTAGGTTTGTGTGTGTGTGGTTGTAAAAAAAAAAGGAAATTCGAAACGTATAATTGAATACTGCTGTGACTATCTTCACAATTTTATTCTTGTGATTCCTGAAGTATTTTTGAGAAAGACAAATAGACAGAAAGGGAGATTCATTTCTTAAAGGCTCGAACATGATTGTTGAGGGGGAAAAGCAAGGCCAGTGTGTGTGTGTGTATGTCTTTGTGTGTGGGTGTGTGTGTGTGTGTGTGTGTGTGTGTCTGTGTGTGTGGGTGTGTGTGTGTGTCTGTGTGTGTGGGTGTGTGTGTGTGTTTCTTGCACATTTCAGTATATATGTGTTTGTAGTTACACAAAGAAAATAATAAGCTGGAGAGAGAGTGTGTGGTGAGAACAGGAGTCAATGGAAAGCGTGTGTGTCTAAAGCTGCAGCCAAGGCCACAGGCTTTTGAAGCAGAGGGCTTTCCTTATTTTCTATAGACCAACACAAAAACGTAGACCTCGCACATATTTGTTAGATCCAGAGGGAGGAATTCAGTCACACTTCAATCTATAGAGACGTTCTCTATTCAACACTGTCAATTAAAAAGGTTGCCTGGAAGCAGAAGTCGCTCGCTGAAGGATAGGACGTGATTATGTGTGAGGCCGAGTTTTGTATTGGCCAGAAAGTCAAAGTGTCTGTTTATCACTTCACGATCAGTATATGATATAATATTATAATGAGTATTTTCTCTCTAAGCAGTTGCATGTCTTTTAATCACTAAGAATGATATTTGTATTAGTGTTCTATTTTGTATTTCAGGTTTTCTGTCTGTCTGTCCTTTCCATTCTTGTGAACGCGATATCTCAGGAACACCTCGACGGAATTTCTTTAAAAAAAAAATTACACAAACATTCATTTGGAGGATTAACGAATCAGATTTTGGCGGTCACAGTCACAGTGCTGTACAAATTGAATCCCCAAAATCCATCATTATGGCTGTTGTTGTGAGGAATTATCCAAATTACTGTATGCTAAGACTGCATGAATTGATAATTGTGGTTATTGATTTAGTGTCAATATCTGCATTAAGGAGTGTCTCAAAAACAAGAAAAACAAATTTGTATTTAAAGCTTACATGCGATTCAGAGACATGCATGACCCACACACTTTCACGTGTGCTTTTTCTGCATCCCAACATGAAAGTGAGGTGAACTGGATCAGTTTACCAAGCTAATGTTTTAATAGATAATGAATACAGGTCTGTTAAAGACAAAATACAACAAGTATTTACGTTTCAAATGAAAAGCAGCTCTGTGCGAAAGTCCTTTTTTATTTCTGTCGAATACACCTCAAAGTGTGTGTGAAGCACTTTTCTGTAGTCATTAGATTAAAGAGGGGGATTGTGTGCTGGCCTCTATTACCATTTGAGAGGCTGGTGTGTTTGTTGGAGTGTCGGGGGATTGCATTGAAGTGCATGACGGATTTGTTCACCATGCTGCATTGGCACACTGAAGTGTACAGAGGGAGTGTGTGTGTGTGTGTGTGTGTGTGTGTGTGTGTGTGTGTGTGTGTGCGCGCGTGTGCCTGCATGCGGTACGTCGTTGTGTTGAAGTGGCTCGATTAGCAATTGCTGAGGCAAATTTCTGTGCTATAATGAAAGAGAGGTGATTAAAGTTTTTCTCCGATGACGTCAGATCTGTTTTTCTTTTGCTCCACCTGATTTTAATTTCATTTGAATGATTCCACACCAGTTAAAGCCGGAGCCAGGAGCTTTATGTTTTTCAGGTTGTCTGTCTGTCTGTCTGTCCTTTGTCTTATCTGTGTACTCGATATCCGATTTCTTTAAAATTTGGCAAAAACAATTCATTTGGAGGATTAACTAATCAGATGTTGGTGGTCACAGTGACAGTGCTGTACAAATTTAATCCCAAAAATTCATTTTTTGTGGCTGTTATAGTGAGGAATTATCCAAAATACTATATGCTAAGACTGCATGCATTGATTATTGTCATTATTGATTTAGTGTCAATCATGTTTCAATTATTATTTTGTACGATTTGGTTTGATGATAGTGAATGAAAAAAACCAACAACCGTAGTTTTGTCAATTTGGCAGCACTAATGTTGCGTGTCGTCCATGAGCATCACAACAAGCAACGCCCCGTCGTTGCATAGATGATATCAGGTGGGAATTTCTTGCCTGTGGGATCCATGGGCAGCACCGGGATTCGTTCACCCCCTGGCGCCGCCCATAGTTGGATCCTTCCCCACTGCTCCTGAACTGCTGCCTTTAATTCGCCAGCGGTGGTGACTCATGATGTCCCGGGTCGCGGCCTGTGAGTGACAGATCCAGGGACTCGCCCTCTCTCGCGCAAGTGGCTTATTGTGCTGTGATGTCCTCACATCTGACGCGTGACTTCACCACAGCTGGGGGGCCCATAGCACATTTTCTTTAATAGATTGCAAGTTGCAGCATACTGTATTATCACCTTCCTTTTTTTGGGATGTCATCTTAACTTTAAATGGGCGCGGAGCCACACCCCCACATATTTGTGATGGTGTCAGTGTCCTGAAATGCTCTTTGACCTCCTCCCATTTACTCAAGGGGATGTGAAACTTCTTGGATTGAAACATACTGTACATTGTCAGTTAATGTAACCCAAGTGGCATTTATGTCTCTTCCAACATTTTTTGTCAAAGTAAAATAATTCTCTATAAACTTACTTTTAGGAGACGAGGCTGCATATGTGCTTCTATTTGTTGGATGGCAACTGTGGCACAAATCCGGTCCACCAACCAGAAGTACCTGAGGCGTCGCGAAATGAATTCTTTACTCTCTGATTCTCTCTCCCAGGTTACTATGGGAGGGGCTGCACTGACGCCTGCCACCTGAATCCATGTGAAAACGAGGCTCAGTGCCACAGGAAACCCAGCTCTTCCCACGGATACATTTGTGACTGTGGAGACAACCACTATGGGCAGTACTGCCAGCACAGGTACGCACGCGCACACACACACACGCACATGCACGCATGCACGCTCAACTTTTGAACTGTAGTTTACCTGCGAGATCTGTTGTAAAGCTCTTTGATGCCGCCTGCAGCCCTGCTAAGTTTGTGTGTGTGTGTCAGTAGCACATAACACACACACACACACTTACACACACACACACACACACACACTTACACACACACACACACACACTTACACACACACACACACACACACACATTCATACATCCATTGAGATGTTTTATATAGTCAGGAAAGTCAATATAACATGTATCAATAGAACAGTTTTGTTACAGTAGTTGCAGTGTTCAGAAGAATAGCATCTTAAAAAATCATCTCTGAAACTAACATGGTAAACGATGTTTGAGGAGCTGACAGTTTGAACTCCATTCATTTAGGAAAGACTCCTTCAAGACACATTTACAGCTGGTACCCCCTCATATCAGGGCCTGGCCTCCTTCTATTAGTTAAGACAAGTCTTTGAAGCCCCTCAAAGCTGTCAAAAATACCCAGCAGGGAGATACGCTTTATTTGTAGAAGAGGTTCAGCTGGGAGTTGTCATAAAAAAGTCTCTGGGGAAACAGAGTAAATCGTAATATTCTCATAAGATCATTGACATCTGAATTCTCTTTCCTAAACTCCCCATGAGGAGCAATAAGGAGATGCACACTAGCATCTGCATCAACTGTGAGAAGCCTTCATCTCCTCGGTGATCCATTAAACACCACGAGCAGACGGAGAGCACATTAAGTGAGATGTGAGCAAAGAGAAGGAACGAGCTAAGTGACAAGAACAATAAACCACAGTGATAAACTCTGAGGTGAATTTCTCAGGAGCAGAAATTCAGCAGTTTTAGAATAATGTCTTGATCCCGCACTTTTAAATGAAGAGCTTTATTAATGGATGAGGAAGAGGAGATTTTTCCTCATGAGACGTTCGTCTACTGTGTGACTGCACCAGCAAATTGAAGTGATTGATTATTTATTTCCTATGAATCCGCAGGCAATAAAGTAAAAAGCTTTTTTTATTGCATAAATGTTAATCTTCTAGTTTCTTACTATGACTCAACATTTGATAAAAGATTTGCTAAAGTACATTTTCTCTTCCCCCGTCTCTCTCCTGACCTCTTAAACTCCCTCGTCCTTCTTCTGTCTGGGTTTTTTCTTTTCAGCCTTCAACATTACTATTTCTTCTCTGTTGGACCAGTTCCTTTGCTCCCTCCGTCCTCCTGTTTCCTCACTGACTGACGCTCTCTTTTGCTCTCATCTCTGTCTTCCCAGCTCATTCCTTACTTAGTTATGAGTTAGAAATCAGAGGGAAAGATGATTCCTTTGAAGAACAAATCAAGATTTTGTTCCCCCCACCATGCTGATTCTGGCCTCATATGTTACTGATTCTACTTGTTTGTGTGCATGTGAAGGATTGACCACCAGTGTCCCAGGGGTTGGTGGGGGTCTCCGTCCTGCGGACCGTGTCACTGTGACACCAATAAAGGTTTTGACCCTGACTGTAACAAGACCAGCGGACACTGTCACTGCAAGGTGAGCAGTAAAACACACACACACACACACACACACACACACACACACACACACACACACACAAACACAAATCCAGCTTTTGAGCTATTCTAATAAGTACATCACTTTGGAAAGTATAAACACATAATTTGGCATTTACGCTTGATACAAGTGAAGAAGTTGGTGTATCAGCAAAGAGCAGATGTGATAAAGGCTGACAGAAAGAAGAGCATTGACGCATCAGAAGTGTACATGTCATTCAGGTCAAGGCTGAAAAGTCATACAGTTTGAACTGGCCTTGTCCCAAGACAAAGTGGCAGCTGTTAGTTGTCATAAGTGAAGAAGCGTCCTTCTTTTTTAAGGTGCATCTTTTGTATTGATAATAAAACAAATTGTGATAAACCCACATTTCCCATAACCATTGTTTTTCCTCCAAGTCACAGCAGATAACTTGTGAAATGGAACATAAAGCTGCTATCGGCCGACAGCGATGTCAGACATAATCTATTTTGTTTGGAAACGCAACGTTTCCTGCATCATTCTCTACTGTAGCTCAATCAGTCTTTTTCAGTCCTGTGCTGTTCCATATTTATACACTGCCGCCCGCGCCCCCTTTGTGTCATTGTATGAATCTTGCCCTAAAGCACGTGGTGATGCAATCGCTGACACCATTCTTGGCGCCCTGACATTTAAACATTTGTCCGAGTGAGTTTGATCCGCGTGGCCACTTATGCATTAACCCTGTCTGTCTGTCTGTCTGTGTGTGCGTTCAGGAGTTCCACTATCGTCCGCGGGGCTCTGACACCTGCCTGCCATGTGACTGCTACCCGGTCGGCTCCTTCTCGCGGTCATGTGACCCAGAAACCGGCCAGTGTCAGTGCAGGCCCGGTGTGATTGGTCGCCAGTGCAACACATGTGACAACCCTTTTGCTGAGGTCACAAATTCAGGCTGTGATGGTGAGAAAGACAGACATTCAAATTTTTGTTTTGTTGTTTTTTTTTAGCATTTTTGTTCCCTCAAATGTCTTCTTTAAAACCATGCTCGGTTGATCAGGGGAGGACGGCTTTTGTCAACAATCATTTTGATCAAATGTGGGGAAATGTTGTATCTCACTGTTGCGTTTCAAAATTACTCTGGTTTACCCAATAGGGGGGCTAAATGATTTATTCATTAATTTGTCCGTGGGCTCAGCATCACATCTCAGACACAGCAGATTGGATTATAAGAAGAACTTAAGAGAAATGAAGCGTCTCTCTGCTGCATGGCGCCCTTTTTTTCAGAATAATAGTAAGTTGCCTCGCAGGAGGTGCTGAGATCTCGTGTTTAAACAACAACTTTGTAATTGACTGGGGGAATGAGTCATTTGTGGAAAATGACTTGTTCCACCAGCAACTCGATTTGGATCGTTAAAAATGTGTCACCATCCTGCAGCTCCTTTGTGATTTGTTGACAAAAAGCACCAAAGACATTGACAGAAATGATCTGCTTTGGAACAATAGTTTGTGAAGCTGTGTTGTTTTCCAGCAGTTGTCAGAATTATTTGTTACCTGCTTTGTTTCTTTAGAAGAATTATCTGTAAACAAGTGGTACGTTTAAAGATGATGTATACTTTTCCAGATGCATTTAAAACCAGTATTCAAAAAGTGTAAATAATCCACAGAGACAAACAGACATGGATAAAAATAATGAGGCACCACTGAGCGTCCCCCACATTTACCCATGTCTGTGTTACCATGGGATTTCAGTTTTCTACTTTCTGTCTTTCAAAACGGCCATGTATATAAAACTAGCCAAGCCAGAAATAACAAAGAAAATGTAATTATATTAATTTCCTATCTAACATCGTTCAATTCATTCTGTCTCTTCTGTGCAGCCGTGTCACTTTCTGGTTTCCCTGCTTGTAATTACCTCCTTTAAGCTGCTATGTTATTCTCGCACACTCATTTTTGCTTATTATTTCCACATTATTAGTAACTTTGTTGTTGTTTTTTTCAATGGAAAGTTTATCTAATTGATAAGGAAGATTTGAAATTATGTTTTTCTATCTACAGTCATTTATGATGGTTGTCCCAAGACCATCACCCAGGGGATCTGGTGGCCTCGGACCAAGTTCAACCTGCCTGCTGCAGTGCCCTGCCCCAAAGGCTCTGTTGGTCTGTACATTCATTCAAAACACAATGACTATATATAACACACAAGTATAAATAAACTCACAGTCAACTTCGTGCTAGTTTGAACTTTACTTAATGGCCTTGTGAAAAGACTGCATGATTTTTATATATGTTCATGTTTCCTCTCCGTGCAGGTGCTGCCATCAGACATTGTGATGCGGAGAGAGGATGGATGGAGCCAGATCTTTACAACTGCACCTCTCCTCCATTTGTGGAGCTCAATGCTGCTGTATGTAGAGTAATGCCACCGATATCTCTAAACATGTCCTCATGGCTTCCCACAACTTGTACCTGACCTGAAAATTGTTAAATTCTGGCTAATCTATGAATTACCTGTCAATTTTCTTTAAAATGTAATTAACCTGTTTGCTGAGAAGTGCTTTCTGTTGCTTGTGTCTACGACCATTCCCAGTATTTAACTGTTAAGAAGGTCATAATATCAGTGTTGCGGTGGGATGCAGACATGAAATATACAGATATTTTGTAGGCTTAAGCAACTGTGAATGAACTAGAGATTAAAAAAAATCCCTGTAGACATGCACCAGCATTGCTGTCATTTAATTCCACAAATTGCATTTATCTTCATACATTTAGCTTGATTCCCTGGAGCGTAATGAGACGGAGCTAAACACCATCATGGAGAAGAAGCTTGCCCACCAGCTCCGCGATGTCACAGAGGCGACCGCCCGACTCTACGGCAATGACTTGCAGATCGCGGAGCGATTGCTGTCCCGCCTCCTGACCTTCGAGACCCAACAGAGCGGCTTCGGACTCACCGCTACACAGGACGCACACTTCAATGAGGTAAAAAGAAGAAACACAATTTTCCTTTTCACTCCCTTGTTAACACTGTGTGAAAAACACACGCACACTGTGTTTTTCCTCTGATACGTGTCAGTAAGGGTGAGAGCTGTGTATAGTGGGGGCAGGTGTACAGCTGAAGCCTTCAGAGTTTTCTTGCATTGGCACAAGTTGGAAAATTCAGGCACACGTTTGCCATTAACAAGGACTCTGCATTGGCTCTTATTATTCACCTGGCGCTCTAATCCAACAGACTTCAGTTCAGACTCCAACAGTGTTCTCACTGCAAAACACAAAGCACAAATTGCATCCAATGTAGGTGAATATTTTTACATTTGTTCTTGTATTGATCTCTGGATGGTTAAAAGTGTTTCCACATATCACGGTGAATGGAGAGGTAATAGAAGGGATGTTCAAAATACAGCACACGTGCGAGTTGTCAAAAGGCTGTTGGAAAGACAGGCCAGACCGTGTGAAGAGTGAGAGCCAGTTTGTGCTGTCGATCTCAATGTGTGAGAATCTAAACAGGTTATGAAGCTCGTCGCTGCGACTGTGCCAGCTCTGTTTTGATTGGCATCTTCAACCAATGCAAGTATAACGAACAAGGCTGATCAACATTTTGGAATGGTAGATTAAATTAGATTTAAGTTTGCATCTACAGATCTTCACAGAATTTACTAGAAGAGAAAATAGTTGGTGTTATTTAGAGCAGTAGATGTGACTGATATACTTTTATTATTATGATGTTTACACCCAGCGACTAGAGAGCACAAGAAGATGTCTTTTCTCTGAAACGGGAGGTAATGTTGCCATGGCGATCGAGGGACAGGAGATCGTGAAATATTGCAACATGTCACCTCCACATATTAACTGACAGTCTCATTTTACCTGATACAACTGCTTCAGCTGCGGATGCAGCAGCTGACACGGGATCATTTTAGCATGTTGGCATTTTGACGAAGACAACTCCATATCATTTGCTACAAATTTTTATCATATACATCATCGTTTGGCTGACAGGAAATGAGCTGTCTATATATCACAGGGAAGTGGCTGAAGCTTCAAACTAAAAACCGTCCTACCTTTTTTAAGCAAATGTTTCATTCCACTGGCTTGTGTATCAGTAATTGACAGATTTCTTTTTCCTGTGGACACAGTGGTATGAATTTGATTCCACACATTTTGATGACACTGTTTATATTTTCATTAAAGAGAATTTGAATATTGAGGTGAAGTTTGATGAGCCTTACTGTTTCTACTACTGCTACAAATATCATTCAAATACATTTTGCTAAACAGCATTGTATTGTTTATTGTAACAGGAACAGTAGTAGCACTAGAGGTAGTCGCAGCAGTGGTATATTTGTCTAATTGTAAAAAGAAAAGGAGTTTTTAAATCACATTTTTCTCTGTCTACATTTCACACAGGGAAGCTTTTTATAATGCATGCTAATATAACTGTAGCAGGAGTAGCCACACCCTGCAGTGCTGAACCAGATTCAGTCATTGATAATGTTGTCATCATTATACAGCTAAGGAAGAGTTGCTATAGAAACTGAGTGGCTCTGGTAGTAACCTCTGATAGCTGCCTTTGTCTAAACTGATCTTTGATTGAAAGAGTTTTAGACATTTAATTTCATTAATTCCTGCTCACTTTATCTTCTGAGGCAGAAGAGGAGAATGCTTACTCTTAGTTGAACAGTAAAATGCCAATTCACCCACATTTAAGGGATTTATTACACACTTGTCACAGTTGAATGATTTCAGGACCCAAATGCAGACACGGCTCAAAGGCCGGTTGGTGCAGTGGAGCCACTTTGTAAAGAACGAGAAGTGTGTCGCAGGCAGATGGGTGGATTACAGACCCGTGAATAGATAAACAGGTCGTTAAAAATGAGCTGGAACAAACGTGAGAGATGAATCACAGCAACAAAAGCAGATTCAGCAGGAAGACACTCAGGAACTACCACAGGAAAATCACCAGGAGCGTACACTCACAAACGGAAGTTCAAATACATGTAAAGCATCAGAGGGACGATGTTTTTTATGTTGCAATAATATAATTCTATATGACATCATCATGACATTATTTATACCATATGACAGCAAATGATCACAATGCTTGTTGCCCATGCTGAATTTCCAGATACACAGATCACCTTGTTGAGGTAACTGACTTAAAGCAAAAGGATGTCATTAGCCTGAAGTCACTCAATTCAGAACTCAAAAGCATTCCAGTTGGAGCCTCATGCCAAGTGCATTCCATTACTCCATGTCATCGATACATGTGTTGCTATAGCAACACAGTAGTAGCATTAATGGCATGCTGTAATGAGTGAGATGAATATATTTTCATAAGACTGACATTTCACTTAATGACTTTATTATACGAGGATTTCACAGCAGCAGCTACAGTACATGTCGTCACAACTGTGCAGCAATGATTCTTTTTCATTGCCGTCTTGTCATCTCAACTCGCCTGACCTGTGACCTTCACCTTGGACTCCGAATCAGTCCTGCTGCCCACATCTCATCATCTTGAATTAATGGTAAAGCTCTGTTTTGATCTGTCGGCAGCAGTGAAGTGGCTCTCCAACAATAAATAATATATCATATATCTGATAATACCTGACACCTCACTTTAAACAGCAGCTATCTGTCCAGACGTACCGGCAATGTAGAATGCAGTTACTATAGTAACCCAGCGGCGGTGATGGAGCCTTGTGGCTGCAGTAGAAATAAAGTAAAGCAGGGAAATCAGGGAGGGAAGTGGAGCTTTCACATGAGGAATGTAGTGATAAATGGAGGAAGCTGCAAAACCTTTCACGTTCCAGCTGTGATCAAATCAACCTGGATACCTACATTATAACAACACAACAGGCACTGGGGTGCATGTTTGTGCAGAAAATGTTTTATCATAGTCGTGACCTTTTATCTGTGTCAGGCGGAGACGCTCCATTATATTCACCCAACATCTGCCACAGTGTCTCATCTTACTGTTCATATTACATGGTCAGCGTACAGAAACAGATAACAATTGTTAAACTTGACTCAAAAACTCTATACAGTATGACATTTTTAAGAACAATCAAATTTTCTAAACAAATAGTTATATACAGTACAAATAATATGAATCTAACGTGTGCTTCTGTTGCATTGATGCCACGTCATCTGTTCTGTCCTGTGCACTTGTCTCCTGCCTTTCTTCGCTCACATTTTCCATCTCATCACAACTTTCCACCTCGCTGTCTCTTCCTTGCATCTCTGAGCTGAACATAAGCTTCTGTCCAGGGCGACTTCTCTCCCTTATTGTCTCTCTTATTCTCCTCGGCACTTACTTATCCATGTCTCTTGCTTTCTCCTCCACAGTTCACTACATTCTTCTTATTCCGCTCTGTGTGATATTTTCCTTGTTTTTTCTGAAGGTTTTCTCATGAATTTCTTCTCCCCAGAGCGTTGTGTGAGACTGCAGTGCTTTATTGGTTCTGGTGCAGTCTTGACCGCAAAGAATTACATTGAACACTTCCTCTCTAAACCTCGCTGCCCCCCTTCTCTCTCTATCGATCTTTAATATTACTCTTTGTTCAGAACATTTTGCAACGACGTGCAGTCGATAACAGGGTTCCATGCAGAATCATAAATACTCCAAGAGGACATGGAAAGGGAGGCACTGTGCATAAATGGCCACATGACAGTGACTTCTTTGAAAGTTATTTTTCTTACATCTCCTCACAATGTTTTACCATGTTCCTGGGGTCCTGGTCAGACAAACCAGACTGACTGTCTTCACAGTGGGGACTTCACATGAGGCACAATCTGTCTTTCCCTGCCCCTCCCTCTACAAAGCCACGCCGTCACGGTGTCGCTTTCACTTGTAAGCATCCTCCTCTCCATTGAATATAATGAATTTCTGCACACAAAAGACACCACATCTGAAGGCGCCCTTAGGGTTCACCGTCTGCACTAGGAATATTTTACCAGCCTGCAGTCGCTCTGTAGCGATGCCCGACCCGGGGCTCTGTATCAAATTTCTTCTTCCCTTTCCTCCCCACTTCAATGCCCTGATGCACTCTGCCTCCGTTGACATGGTGCATAGATCTGATGCTTGCTGATGTGTGAAAATCCCGAGCCCTGAGCAACAGTCAAAACTATATCACCTTATTCTCCCAATCTTCTTGTCATTCCCTCCTCCCAACTCTGACTCCCCCTCTGCCGCCGTTTCTCTTCTGTCTCTTGTTTGTCCTCCGTGAATTGTCTGTGCCTCTGTCTATATTTTGAGATGGTTTCTATTCCTAATCCACAATATTCAAGACAAATTAACAAACCAATATCAATCATAGTGCTTAAAGGGACACAGGGTGCAAATACAACTAAGGAAAGGTAATATAACGTAATTAAACAGATGGGATTGTAGACAACATCTTATTATACAGCTGCATAAGCAGGGCTTTAAAACAGGAGTGATAGGTTGAAGGTGATACTGAGTGTGTGCTATACATCTAAAGTAGATTTTTCTACTATTGTAAATTCTGAGATTAAATTTCAATGTAAAGAAAGAGGATCACGCTGAAGCACTTCAGTCTGATTGTGGACACATTGAGGTGTAATATTAATGTAATATTGACTATGGGGAAATGCTTACAAAGCACACACCAATAGATTAGTAACTTGGTACTCACGCCCATTAAGGCTGTTGCTGCCTCTCTGTCAGTATACTGCCACTCACCCAGTGTTCACCATCAGGAATGTTTGAAGGATTCTGCATAATTTCAAAACTTGACATTTTCAGTCATATCTTCACAAATACATAACATTTAAAAAGAAATATGCAGGTCGGATGAAGATGGGAAAGGAGGTTTTGGGGTCACACAGCATACGTGGGTGGGGGGGTTGCTAAGCCTTAGCAGAGTAGTGTCCTTGTTACTATTTTTTGATCGTATGTCTTTTCTCTTCTCTTGTCTCGAGTACACAGTCAATCACGTGTTCACTGACTCCGTGGGGCCAATCAACCGAAGCAGCTTCTCTACCAGCTCTGCTTCCTCCTGGTGTTCATTCCCCCCTCCTTCCTTCTTTCAATAATGGTTCCTCTCTCCCTTGTCCCCAGAACATCCTGCGAGGCTGCAGCGTGCTGTTGGGCCCTGCCACCTCCGGCCTGTGGCGGGCTCTCGCTCAGAGTCAGAACCACATTCCAGGTGGCGGTCCGGCCGAGCTGACGGAGCTGCTGGAGCAGTACACCCAGACTCTGGCTCAGAACATGAAGCTCACGTATCTCAACCCTGTGGCGCTGGTCACTCCCAACATAGGTGAGTTCAAAATGGCCGCACACAGTCGCAGACACTCACACGCAATAGCAAATCACTGTAGATCCAATAAAAGGGAGTAAGACACAAATTAAATCTTAATCATAACAGGCGATTTGCAGCGGTTTTCCTCATAATGCTGTTAATCTCTGCTGTGAAATCAGCCAGAATGACTCAGTGTAAAGCGAGAGATGAACAGTGCTAATGCAAATGATTATGGTGAAGCCAGCGCTGGCAGCTGCACGGAGGGATGAATTTCACACTCCCACTCACACTGAGGAGCTGACGCTTCCAGCACACACACACACACACACACACACACACACACACACAAAAGCTTTGAAGCACCGGCCAACGTAAGTACATCATTAAGATTTACGGATGCCAAACGCTCAATAAAACATAGACTCACACGCACACGCGGTAACACGTGAGAGCGCGCGCACACACACACACACACACACACACACACACACACACACACACACACACACACACACACACACACACACACACAATCACAGTGGTAAGATGAAGTATGACATTACTCAACACCTAGGCTCATGAAGTTCATGAAAAAGTTAGTTTGTTTTAGCATTTACTGTAAATGAGAAGTGGGTTTGATAACACCCTCTCTCTCTCTCTCTCTCTCTCTCTCTCTCTCTCTCTCACACACACACACACCCTCACTCACACATCTGCTGGTTTGGCCATATGCCTTGTGTCATTTAGTTTCTGGCACCCTGCATTTGCTCTTTTCCACATTTTTCTGTCACTTAGCAGTGTTGAAAATACTGCTCAAAAAATCTGCACCGCACACAACAACGCAGGCATGAAGCCACACAATGAATTTCATGCTCAGTTAATGCTCTCAGTTACACACACTCGCAGATCAAAGTCCTGTGAAATACCAAAACTCGTGAAACTCATCAGAGTTTTCGGCTGCTGCGTGTCGCCTCAGCTGCCTCTTCCAGTGCAGTTTGTCGACACGGAGAATCCCACACCTGAAGAAAATATACGTGAAATGGCCTCTTACATTTTTTTTTTTCTCTGTGACTCTCGTCTCTCCCTTATTTAGTATATTTGCTTCCCCGTTGAAATTCATCCAAACTGTTAAATAACCTTAAACCACCAGGCCTGTGGAGATTCCCAGATGGGAGCGGAGCATCAGTGAAAGCTGTTTCTTATTCTAAAGGAATAGGAAACAGAGCCAAGTCTAGATTCCACACTCCCTCAAACACAGACACCTAATGCTCCTAGCCAACTGGGATAGGACGGATAACATGGACACACACAAACACACACACACACACACACACACACACACACACACACACACACACATCTGTGTGCTTCCACTATATGAGCAAATTTTGGGATTATTTTTGTTGTTGTCACGAATGATCTATTATTTCACTAATAGATCATTCATTCATCCATTAAACTTATCATTTCACTTTTGACATCAGACAACTACAGACCAGCTTGCTGTGGGGTCACGCCAGTCACTCTGACCCACGAGAACTCAGTCGTCATCATCACACGAGTACTGAGCTGAACACGTCCGGTACATTGAAGCGATTTCTCTTCCACTTGAGTTTTCTGGGTCAAGTGTTGACTCATTTTTGAACACTCAACATTGACCGGGTACTTCCTGTTCACCACATTCATTTGCCTTCCGCTTCATTTTCTCTGCTCCGTTGCGTTTGTTTGTGGATCTTGTTTTGGGTTTTCCCACTCCAGAATCCACACACCGAATAAAGTGACGCGTCCGGCGTAAATATGAGTAAAACTGGGCAAAGGTGATGTTCAGCTGTCAGTGAGCTGAAAGGCACCTTTCTAGTTCAAAAAGACAGTTTGGGATATGAAAGGGATAACATCTCATGAACTATTGTATTAGAGTTCCGCACCTTGTGTGTCATGAGGTCAGAAATGGCAGGAAATCTGCTTCAGTGCTTCACAACTTGACACAGGATCATGTGCTGCTCCTGGAAATGGAGCTACACTGAACATTTTACAATTTCTCACAGTGTCAGACGGTTTGGAGTAATGAAAAGCCGATGTAAAATTCACTTTCAACTTGCTCCTCTGGTATTTTTGAAAAAGAACCAAATACTGTCAAACAACCAATTAGGTGGATTTACTGCAGCAGGCCTTTAAGTGAAACAGTGTTTTAAGTGAAACATCATATCAAATCATATTCAGCGGAGCTAAAATACATCATGATGTAAAAGAAGGATATCCCAGATTTTTGGTGCCTCTGTTGAGCTCCTGGTCGAAATAGAACCAGCACACAAAAATAATGCAAACAGGGGACAAAATTGTTGATAATCATATAAGACACATGTCCTCCATCACAACTGAGTTTTCTCCTGTTCCAGGAGCTCTCGTTGCTCTTTGCAAAGACGACTTGATTCATTATTCATCCTCAAAACCAGAAACTTTATACCAAGGTTGTCGGTTAGTTACTGTAAATCTGTGTCTACTACTGACTACAGATCCCACAATGCTTTAACAGATTTTATATTTGATAGTAATTTATCCTGAAATAGGGACCAGTGACTTTAACTATCTAATAGGAGATTTTGTATGACGATCACCCAAATTGTATAACAAGAAAACCCCCATGAAAATGGTGAATCTAATCTTAATCCTTTTTTATTGTGGAATATTGGTATGGTTTGAAATGTATGTATGAAACTGAGACATGTGTATGATGTGTTTTTTTATTGTTTGCGAAAGAAAATTTTCACAACACAGTTTGTTTACAATTTGGGTTATCACCATAATTGTCTGGCCAAGACTGTCGGAATAGGGGCTAACTTAAAATGTGGGCAGGACAATAGGAAGCAGGTGTGATACGAGATACATGCAATGCCGCCTGTGCTGTGAGATATAACCTCATTTCAACCATTGTCTTATTGTCGTAGTGTTATTCTGCAGATTACCAATCACTTGTGACTTGTATGTGTAACCAGGTGTGTGTCCATGTGTGTTTATCTCTCTTGGTGTCCTTCAGTCATGAACCTGGACCGTGTTGAGAACCACACCCATGTGCGGCGGCGTTTCCCACGTTACCACAACACCCTGTTTCGCGGTCAGGCTTTGTGGGATCCTCACACCCATGTGATTGTGCCCCCTGCTGCCCTGGTGACACAACGACAGCAACAGCACAACTGGAAGGAGAAGGAGCGGACAGAGAAAGAACGTAAGATGTGCACAAAGAGATATAAAAGGCTCGAGAGTGCAAGTGGCTGAATCTAAGAGAATAAACTCACACCGACTTCTCTATTTCAGCCTCAGCTCCTCAGAACGCTGCACCGGCCGCTGTCAGCGTCGCGGCCAATCAGACGGGAGAATACACTGCAGCCAGACGCACTGTTTCGCTGCCGGAGCCGCCCATCACAATCGTCATCATGTTGATCTATCGGAGTGTGGGCGCAGCGCTCCCTCCCAAGTACCACACAGACCGACGAGGAGTGAGGTGGGAGTCAGACGCACTCAGAACAATAAAAACCTGATTACAGCAGCTCTCATAACTCCCTATGGGACACTGGATATAGAGATCTGGGTTAACAATGTGTCTTTTATTCAGTGGCAAACAATAAACCAAAATTGCTTTTATATACAATGGCAATAAAAGGTATGCCAGCCATTTGGAATCATTTCATTTTCTGCATTGATAACTGTTTAAATGTGATCCAAGGCCACACCTTCAGATTGCCTATTTGTCTGACAGATATTTGATGTACAGTAAAGCTCACGTTTGAGATGCTGGAACTAGACAGTGTTTGTCGTTGTTGCTTGGTAAATGGCCAAAATGATTAGCTGATGATCAAAATTGAAGTTAATTGACTTCTGTCAGTTGAATAATAGGTTAATGGAGTGATGGCTTCAGCACTAATTCAAATCTCACCTTGCTCAACATCTTTGGCTCTATTTCCCTCCCCCTCTCCTCCCATCCCTCGCCCTCCTTCCTCTTCATCACCTCACCTCCGGGCATAATTACCAAGTAACAAACTGCCCAGTTTTCAGTAGTTGTTCAATAAACAGTGATTTGTGTCTCATCTAGTAAACCAGTCCCGCTCCCCTCTGCTCACCCTGTCTTTGCCTTTTTTCTATCACCCTAACCAGGATATCTAACTCCGCTCTTTCTCTCCCCTCAGGCTTCCCAGACACCCGGTAATGAACTCCCCAGTGGTCACTATTTCTGTCTTCAACAACCAGACGTTTGTGGGCGGACACTTGGACCAGCCCATCCTGCTGGAGTTCAAGCTGCTGGAGACGGCCAATCGCAGTAAGCCACTGTGTGTGCAGTGGAACCACAGCAGTCAGTGAGTACACATTAACACATATCCAGTACATGTTCAGATATTGAGAATCGTGGAAACACTTTATTGTTATTGTTTCAAGTTGTCTTCATCGATAAAAAATGAGTAATGAAAGCACATATCTGCATTGTGCAGGAGTGTTTTTGCAGCCTCACACTGCGAGATGAATGCAAATACATTCACATTTTACTCACATTAAAAGTGTTGGGACTGTTTTTGTCATTTATTCATTCCCTTCCAAGTCATTAAACTACAATATTTATCAAAGTATAATGTGGAGTTTTGGTTATGTTTCATTTTGCTTTTGGGTATATTCAGTATCTGCCATTAGAATTTCTGGCAGCCAGCTTAATTATGCCCTTTTTTTCTGCACACTCACTTAGTAGCAAAACCATGGGTGTAACTAATAACAATGATGATGGATCAGTTTCACGAAGTATCATGTAAGCCATCGCAGTATGCCAGCGTGCACATACCAGGGCTCTGGAACTGGCACCTAGGTGGAATACTGTCGTTGTTAACACGATAAATCACATTTTACACATTTAGAAACACTGTGAGGTCGACACAAACTCGTGTTGAGTATCACCTGCCTGTCTTCACAAAGGGACATGGTTGATACGGATACACACAGTAACACAGACAACTGTATTGCCAGATCAGGTTATGAGTGGACATTTTGTTAATCAGATACTGTCTCTCTCTTTCCCTCTCCGCAGGTATGACCCAGCAGGGTGTTGGACGGTGAGGGACTGTACGGTGGTGTACAGGAACACCTCTCATGTCCGCTGTCAGTGCCAGAGACTGGGCACCTTCGGTGTGCTGATGGACAGTTCACAGAGAGAGGTGAGGGTTCTGTCAGTGGAGAGCTACCCACAGGTTCAACCACATATTTACCATAATTATGTTTAGCTCTTTATCACCATAAGACATTTCGTGGAGTGATTGTACATTTACTATCCCCGATCCTGCTGTTTAAGCCAGTGTGTTGGTTTTCCTTCATTTTTTTTTCAGTGGACCATCTCAGCGGGTAATTGCTGGATTTATGGATTTGTGCAGAAATCTGAAATACCGAATGACGTTTTGAGGGCTAAAGGAAGCCTTGTTACTGCTTTAGCAGATTTTCAGGGTTTAGTGCAAACCCCCTGCCCATCGCACACCAGCATACTAAGCAATGATGTGTAGCACATCTTGATGTTTGTCTGCGAGAAAACAGGAAATATGTGGAATCAGAAACCTATGCCCTGTGATGACTTGGATGATGTTCATTTCTCCAAGCACACATGGTTTACACAGAACCGAGCAATTTAGTGAGATATTTATTCAATATCATGAGTCTAGCACATAAATGAGAAGAGGAGTATTCTGCTCCACTTCTGCTCAGTTGACATGCTGTTGCCCAAATAAAATTCTAGCGGTGTCTGTTGAGTTTACCGGCAGCAAATGCTGACTGTGCATTCGCAGACAGTGATGAATGGATTTCGTGCTTTGATACTCGGGTTAGAAAGGTCTGCTGGTTTGCACAGTCTGTTGTTTGATTCCTCGATGACTTTCTGATTCCATTTTATATTCCCTCTAAAAAATTGAGCGTAGCGGAAATACAAAACAGAGATCTTCTGCCTCTCTCAGTTTTTCTCAGCCTTTATAATTTAGCATAACCAATTAGCCAGTATTCTGTGCATTCAAATGACATTACACTTCTTGATTTTCAATCTGAAACAACTTGCTGGTTGGCAAGCTCTAGTTTCTTCAGCTCATCTGCATGCATTCCAACATCTCTGTTCCAAGCTTCCTCAGTTGGCACGCAGGCAGACAGGGACCTGGACTCAAGTCAAAGCATTTCATCACATAAAATTGCTTCTTTTTCTTTTTCACCTTATTTCACCTCACAATTACGAACCCCTCTACCTTTGTTCCATTAACTGCCTCGCCTCAGTATCTCATGCTCCACTCTTTGTCACATTTTCTTACTCTACTACTACTTTTCATCTACTCCCACCAAACTGATGAAAAAAAATCCTTCAATAACCTCTCCCTCTCGTTTCTCTCCACCCCTGTCCCTTCTTGCGGCCCCCCATGAGCAGCAGTTGGAGGGGGACCTGGAGACGTTGGCCGCGGTCACGTACTCCTCTCTGTGCGCCTCAATGCTGGCCCTCCTGCTCACTGTCCTGGCGCTCTCCTGCCTCCGAGGCCTCAAGTCCAACACCAGGAGCATCCACTCAAACACAGCAGCGGCAATGTTTTTGTCCGAGCTGGTGTTCCTGCTCGGGGTCAATCAGACTGAACAACAGGTAGATATTGTTTCTGGCGCTTGTGGTGGTTTTAGCTTCATCGTATCATATGTCGTAGCACTGTCCCTCCAGTTCCCAAATTTTCCTCCTCTTCTGCTCTTTTTCTCACTCCCTCCCTCTTTCCTGAGCACATTCTCTCTCTGTTTTTGTTATCTCACAAATGTGAAGTGTGTGTGTGTGTGTGTGTGTGTGTGTCCGCGTTTACAGAGCAGTCTTGTAGAGAGGGTAGTGCAAATATGTGCTCACTCGGCATGAAATCTAATTAATTAAGCAGCATCCCCCACACAGACGACTGTACGGCTCCTACAGTGCGACTGGTTACTTCCAACTGAACAATATGTTCTCTAATTCATGTCCATCATGCTTGGGAGAACATGCTCTCAGCGGTCCCGTGTGTTGCTGTGCACACTAGTGCACATGTTAGTCTTTCTATCCCTTTATGTGTAACTTCAGGTGTGTGTGTTCATGTGTGACTGTGGGAGTGGGAGTGTGAAATTCAGCGTCTGGCTGCATCACTGCCGAGGCACTGCAGCTATTTCGGTGTCGTCTTTGGCGCAGTGTTGTGCACGAACTTCTACTGATCTCCCTTTAAGTTTAAAGGCTGGGACGTATACGTTTGCTTCTCTCAACTTAAAGATGTAGAGCGCTCAGCCTCAGTGTTTTCTTGACTGAAGTGTCTCTCTCAGTCTCATGAAGGCGGAGAGAGACACATTTGACATTTCCGTTGTTCTTCTCACTGCGCTCATCCACAGTCATTAACTGCTACAACAACTCAGTGACGGTGCCTTCATATTCAATCGTCTGTTTTCTTTGCTGCAAAGTGAAATGGAGAAGTTCAGTTTGATGCATTTCTATATTTATTATGTACTTTACTCTTCATGTACAAGTGCATGCTTCAACATGCCTACTTAGGGCCCCACTTTCCAAATAGGCATATAGTTGCGTAAAGTGACATAAGCACTGCGATTATAGAGTCGAGCCTTTGGCGTTGAAAAGGTGTTTGGTTGTAGTGAATCTGTAACATTGTATTGAGAGATGTTCTGATACTCTACACGATTATTAGATTTGTTAACTTCATCATGATTTACTACAAGTAAAGCCAACCTGCGACCTGAAAACAGGATACAGTCCCTCTTCCGGCAACCAGGAATCATAAAAAAACTCAAATGGATTCACAAGAGGCTTGTTTATTAGCTGAAGTGTTTCGTCAAAAATAGGGAAAAAAGATTTTTGGAAAATCAGAACAATCATATCTGATCAAATTGGGAGTCCTTCTAGCTTAGAATATAATGCGTTGCTTGACTTTTTAATCTTTCATCTACCTTCTCTGGTGTTTATATCTGTTAAGCAGTAAAGTGCTAAAATGAACAAACCGCCCCAGATGAACTGTTTGTTCTCACTTCATTTTGTTTTCGCTTATTACAACTGGCTGTGAGTTGCCAACAGCTATCTACTTGAACACTCACTCACCTTTGTGTTTTCAAGTTGTGCCCTGTGGTTGGTTAAGATTTTGTTTCATACTTCCTACAAACAGCCACACAGTTCTCATAAGAAACGGTTACTGTCGTCATCAACCCATTGAACCCAAAACGCAGAACACGCACAAGAGTATAACTCCTGACAGTAACTCGCAATTTCAGATGTGCAGGTGCTTTTATTCAGTGCCACTTGAGTTTGAACGCCATCGTCTCATCACGGGCCAAACAAACAATCCAGACCGAAGGCTCGAGAGTTGAAATAAACTTCTCCAGACATGCTTCAGTACAGCCCGAGGGTAGTTTCACACAAAGCTTAGATGCTAATGCACTGCATTATTCATTGCTGCCTCAAAACAAACAGCAGAACTTAAACAGAGAAAAAGGGGATTTGAATGTTTCTGCTGCCTCGACAAAAAGTTTTGATATGAATTGTGACCTGCGGTAAAACCTGTGGCGTTTGACTGACCGCAGACTACATCACCACGTAGCACTGATTTCATCACTACTGTTTCATGACTATCTACAACAACAATGAAAATTAAATCATAAATGCACTCAGATGATATTTTTATGAATGTATCCAAATTGTATGGTGTGGTTAAGAAAATAAAAATAAAATACCTATACTATCTCACACACACACACACACACACACACACACACACACACACACAGTAATAGGACTAAAATCCAATTGACTGTGTGTACTTTCTTCCACTGATGGTGCTTTATGTCGGGCCCATAATTACAGTTGAGGGTGTTATTACTATAATTCAGGAAAATTAATTTCCTTCATTTGAATTCATATCAGTTATTTTGTGCATTTCCTGGAGATAAACTGGGACACGCTGCCGTGAACTCTCTTCATTAGTCCTGTTGGTAATTGAATCGTATGTGCCTGTTACTTCAACACCAGCTGTGCTTTTTCTTGCCTCTTATTTGCCTCATTTCCTGCTGCTTCCCGTCCTCTCCCTTCAACCTTCCTCATTTGCTCCTTGCCTTTTCTTTCTTTTTTCTTTTTTTATCATGGAACTACTGTCATCTCTTTCCCTCTGCTCTCTCTAATTATCTCCTCCTTCTCTTTTTTGTCTCTCTTGCTCCAGTTTCTGTGTACGGTCGTCGCCATCCTGCTCCATTACTTCTTCATGTCCACGTTTGCCTGGATGTTCGTCGAAGGCCTTCATATCTACCGCATGCAGACTGAGCAGCGCAACATCAACTATGGAGCCATGAGGTTCTACTACGCCATCGGCTGGGGCGTGCCCGCCATTATCACAGGTAACACACACATTCACACACACACACACACACACACACACACACACACACACACACACTGACACATTCACAAATATACACACAAATGCATAATATTTCTCTGATATTTGTTGGAAATGTGTCTATGCATCCATATATTCATCCATGACCACAAATGTTGTCATATAGTCACACACACACACACACACACACACACACACACACACACACACACACACACACACACACACACACACACACACACACACACACACACACACACATCCGTTCACAGTAAGTCTGGCTGTGTAGATAAAGAGTCTTATTGACACTTGTATTAAACAGGTTTCAGTGACGTTTTAATATAGCGCTAGTAAAGCGCAGACACACATCCACACACACACACACACACACGCAAGCAATTTCTTCCGTGACACACACTGTAAGCAAGTGATATCTGTCTGCTTTCTTTCCTCTTACCTTCACACACATACACACACACACACACACACACACACACACACACACACACACACACACACACACACACACACATACTTGCGTTCCGTTTCTTTCTTCAGGCTCAGAAGTGTGTTTATCTGTTTGGACTCTCTTACTTTTGCAGTTCAATTTAAAAAATATATATTTTCTATTGGTTCAACCTTGACAGTGTCCAAACAAGGACATCTTCTCACTTCATGTCACACATTTCCAACCATGCAACCATATCTCCACCATCATGGACTGTGACTCAGGTCATGGAGAACTGCCTGTGCATGAATAATGGAGTTATAAAAAATGTGTTGCCATGATAAAAGTTCTGTTCCAAAGTAGCTGATTACCTGCATCAGACTGCTATATCACCAAAAATGACTATTTATATTTATTAGTTTATTATGAAATGAATCCTGAAAAGATGAATGCCTAACATTTGTTCTTTGACCTTTTCTGCCACTGTCATTCAGTTAACGTCCTGCTGTCACATACTGTGTCACCTGTCTGTCCTTTTCCAACTGCTGTCTCGCTCTGATTGACAGTAGAAGAGATCTGTCGAGTCGATCTCTGATCTGACTGTGTGTCTCTTCACAGGCCTGGCGGTGGGATTAGACCCAGAGGGTTATGGGAACCCAGACTTCTGTTGGATCTCCATCTATGACAAACTCATCTGGAGCTTCGCTGGACCTATTGCCATTGTCATACTGGTAACTGTCTCCCTGCTGTTTGTTGTATGGACACAAACCTGAATAAAAATGGAGTTTAATCCATGATGTGATTCTGCTTTTTAGAGAAACATGGATTTTAGTTTTGGTTCGACTTAAAATATATAATCATAAGAGCTGGTGCAGATACACTTAACTGTGCTTACTAAGTTTAATATCGGCCAAGGTTAACTCTTCTTATGATCCTGAGGGAGTCACTGGCTTGGCACTGTCCCAAAAGTAGCAGAACCATATTGTCAGTCATAAGTGGCAGCTCTCCAAATGAAATTTAAAAAGACGACCCACTTGAACCATGCAAGACCATCATTTTAATTACCCCCCACATCAAGCTAACACCATTCACTGTACAACCTCACCGCAGCATCTTCGATACGAAAGTGAAGTGTGCCAGGATTTTATGGTTTTATGAGGCTTATGACTTATTTCAGTACGTTGAAGTCAATAATCAGTATTTTACATCCATGCAATTCTGACAACTTGTATGTTCTTTCTTCGAGTCATCATTCTTTTGTGCCTTTCTTTCCGTCTGTGCTAATTCATTTATTCAACAATCATTCACTGATTGGTCCATTTCCATGTGCTATTTGGGCCAAGGAACCCAAACTGAATGAAGAGATTTGAACGACTTAATTAAATGTTCCTTTCCCTTTTGTATCTGACTATTTCCTTCACATTGATTTTGTCCCATGTGTTTATCTTTATCCCTGATGTTGCTAACAGCAATATTGGATTAGCTGACTGAAAATGTTGCTTCACCCTTTGTATTGATCGTCCTCTTTCCAGATAAATGGAGGGATTTTCATGATTGTAGCCAAGATGTCCTGCAACCCATCACAGAAAGAGACCAAGAAGCTCCCTGTCATGTGAGTACTGAAATACCACAAGATTTCTGTCTTCAAAGACAACCAGAATCAGAATTACAGTTGCTGCAACAAAGAACAGTAACATTTACAGACCTAGAATTATTATAAATAGATAGAATACATATATGTAAATGAAAAAGTGTATGTAAATTAAAGTAAAAATGAAGAAAAAAAACCTCTTTATAATGATTCATTCTATTTATTTATTCTATGGTCACAGATAATAAAAAAAAAAATCTACACTGCAGATATAGAATAGATTCAGTGGTTAAATTTGTTGCATTGCCGTGAGGAATGTGATGAGCTTTGGGGTAAAGTTTAAAAGTTTCAATATACTTATTATAAGTTGCGATTTATTGATCCCACAAAATTACCACATCACATCACTCTGTATGGTTTATGTGCCTACTACACTGGACAATATGTTTTTTTATACAATTTCCTTAAATTTTGAGTGAACCAGGGCTACAACTGCAAATCATTGTACAGTGTTGTACAGTGTAATATGTAATATGATAGTATTATGCATGAAGATAAAGCATATATAAATAGAAGTACTTTACAACACACATAAAAGGTAACTACTGT